>NW_026736620.1:0-64219 GCF_949786415.1 Peromyscus eremicus | reverse complement strand
AGTTTGTGGTCCTAGGAGCAAGAGTTGTTTTCTGGTAAGGAAAGTCACTATTGCGCTCCCATTGCCACACACAGTGCAAATAGCACTCGCGTCTGTTCCCAGCAAGTACAGTGTATTGGACTGAATAGGTGCTACTGTTCTTGTCAGTTTCCTAAGCAGTGTTGAACTAGAAATGATCCGTGTGTGTAGGAAGCACAGTTCTTTTGTTCTGAGCAATCTCACTGTTCTGGCCCTATAGGAAACACAGTAGAGTAGAAGAGTGCTCTTTTCTGAAAAGCAGAGTGTGTTTCTTGTAAGGCGAGCTCGCGTTTGTTTCCCAGTCCTAAGTGGAGTTGAGTCACAGGCAGTTTTTCGTCCTATGAGCAAGAGTTGTTTTCTTGTAAGAAGAGTCACTATTGCGCTACAAATGCCATACACAGTGCAAATAGCACTCGCGTCTGTTCCCAGCAAGCACAGTGTATTAAACTGAATAAAAGCTACTGTTCTTGTCAGTGTCCTAAGCAGAGTTGAACTAGATATGGCCCGTGTGTTTAGGAAACACAGTTCTTATATTCTGAGCAAGCTCACTGTTCTGGCCCTATAGGAAACACAGTAGAGTAGAAGAGTGCTCTTTTCTCAAAAGCAGAGTGTGTTTCTTGTAAGGCGAGCTAGCGTTTGTTTCCTAGTCCTAAATGGCGTTGAATCACATGCAGTTTCTGGTCCTACGAACAAGAGTTGTTTTCTGGTAAGGAAAGTCACTATTGTGCTCCCATTGCCATACAGAGGGCAAATAGCACTCGCGTATTTTCCCAGCAAGTACAGTGTATCGGACTGAATAGGAGCTACTGTTCTTGTCAGTTTCCTAAGCAGAGTTGAACTACATATGGTCCTTGTGTGTAGGAAGCACAGTTCTTCTGTTCTGAGCAAGCTCACTGTTTGGACACCATAGGAAACACAGTAGAGTAGAAGAGTGCTCTTTTCTCTAAAGCAGAGTGTGTTTCTTGTAAGGCGAGCTAGAGTTTGTTTCCCAGTCATAAATGGAGTGGAATCACATGCAGTTTCTGGTCCTATGAGCAAGAGTTGTTTTATGGTAAGAATAGTCACTATTGCGCTGCCATTGCCATACAGAGGACAAATAGCACTGCGTCTGTTCCCAGCAATACAGTGTATTGGACTGAAGAGGATCTACTGTTCTTGTCAGGTTCCTAAGCAGAATTGAACTAGATATGGCCGTGTGTGTAGGAATCACAGGTCTTTTGTTCTGTGCAAGCTCACTGTTCGGACCCCATAGGAAACACAGTAGAGTAGAAGAGTGCTCTTTTCTCAAAAGCAGAGTGTGTTTCTTGTAAGGCGAGCTAGCGTTTGATTCCTAGTTTTAAATGGAGTTGAATCACATGCATTTTCTGTTCCTACGAACAAGAGTTGTTTTCTGGTAAGGAAAGTCACTTTGTGCTCCCTTTGCCATTCACAGTGCAAATAGCACTCCCGTCTGTTCCCAGCAAGTACAGTGTATTGGATTGAATAGGTGCTACTTTTCTTGTCAGTTTCCTAAGCAGAGTTGTACTAGAAATGATCCGTGTGTGTAGGAAGCACAGTTCTTTTGTTCTGAGCAAGCTCACTGTTTGGACCCCATAGGAAAAACAGTAGAGTAGAAGAGTGCTCTTTTCTCTAAAGCAGAGTGTGTTTCTTGTAAGGCGAGCTAGTGTTTGTTTCCCAGTCCTAAATGGCGTTGAATCACATGCAGTTTGTGGTCCTATGAGCAAGAAATGTTTTCTGGTAGGAAAGTCACTATTGCGCTCCCATTGCCATACAGAGGGCAAATAGCACTCGCGTATTTTCCCAGCAAGTACAGTGTATCGGACTGAATAGGAGCTACTGTTCTTGTCAGTTTCCTAAGCAGAGTTGAACTACATATGGTCCTTGTGTGTAGGAAGCACAGTTCTTTTGTTCTGAGCAAGCTCACTGTTTGGACACCATAGGAAACACAATAGAGTAGAAGAGTGCTCTTTTCTCTAAAGCAGAGTGTGTTTCTTGTAAGGCGAGCTAGAGTTTGTTTCCCAGTCATAAATGGAGTGGAATCACATGCAGTTTCTGGTCCTACGAGCAAGAGTTGTTTTATGGTAAGAATAGTCACTATTGCGCTGCCATTGCCATACACAGGACAAATAGCACTGGCGTCTCTTCCCAGCAATACAGTGTATTGGACTGAAGAGGATCTACTGTTCTTGTCAGGTTCCTAAGCAGAATTGAACTAGATATGGCAGTGTGTGTAGGAAGCACAGATCTTTTGTTCAGAGCAAGCTCACTGTTCAGACCCCATAGGAAACACAGTAGAGTAGAAGAGTGCTCTTTTCTCTAAAGCAAAGTGTGTTTCTTGTAAGGCGAGCTAGCGTTTGTTTCCCAGTCCTAAATGGAGTGGAATCACATGCAGTTTCTGGTCCTACGATCAAGAGTTGTTTTATGGTAAGAATAGTCACTATAGCGCTGCCATTGCCATACACAGGACAAATAGCACTGGCGTCTGTTCGCAGCAAGTACAGTATATTGGACTGAAGAGGATCTACTGTTCTTGTCAGGTTCCTAAGCAAAGTTGAACTAGATATGGCCGTGTGTGTAGGAAGCAAAGTTCTTTTTTTCTGAGCATGCTCACTGTTTGGACCCCGTAGGAAACACAGTAGAGTAGAAGAGTGCTCTTTTCTCTAAAGCAGAGTGTGTTTCTTGTAAGGCACGCTAGCGTTTGTTTCCCAGTCCTAAATGGCGTTGAATCACATGCAGTTTCTGGTCCTACGAACAAGAGTTGTTTTCTGGTAAGGAAAGTCACTATTGCGCTCCCTTTGCCATACACAGTGCAAATAGCACTCGCGTCTGTTCCCAGCAAGTACAGTGTATCGGACTGAAGAGGAGCTACTGTTCTTCTCAGTTTCCTAAGCAGAGTTAAACTAGATATGGCCCGTTTCTTTAGGAAGCACAGTTATTATGTTCTGAGCAAGCTCACTGTTCTGGCCCTATAGGAAACATAGTAGAGTAGAAGAGTGCTCTTTTCTCTAAGGCAGAGTGTGTTTCTTGTAAGGCGAGCTAGTGTTTGTTTTCCAGTCCTAAATGGAGTTGAGTCACATGCAGTTTTTGGTCCTACGAGCAAGAGTTGTTTTCTGGTAAGGAAAGTCACTATTGCGCTCCCATTGCCATACACAGTGCAAATAGCACTCGCCTCTGTTCCCAGCAAGTACAGTGTATTGGACTGAATAGGAGCTACTGTTCGTGTCAGTTTCCTAAGCAGAGTTGAACTAGATATGGTCCATGTGTGTAGGAAGCACAGTTATTTGTTCTGAGCAAGCTCACTGCTCGGACCCCATAGTAAAACAGTAGAGTAGAAGAGTGCTCTTTTCTCTAAAGCAGAGTGTGTTACTTGTAAGGCGAGCTAGCATTTGTTTCCCAGTCATAAATGGAGTTGAATCACATGGAGTTTGTGGTCCTACGAGCAAGAGTTGTTTTCTGGTAAGGAAAGTCACTATTGCGCTCCCATTGCCACACACAGAGCAAAGAGCACTCGCATCTGTTCCCACCAAGTACAGTGTATCGGACTGAAGAGGAGCTACTGTTCTTGTCAGTTTCCTAAGCAGAGTTGAACTAGATATGGCCCATGTGTGTAGGAAGCACAGATCTTTTGTTCTGAGCAAGCTCACTGTTCGGACACCATAGGAAAAACAGTAGAGTAGAAGAGTGCTCTTTTCTCTAAAGCAAAGTGTGTTTCTTGTAAGGTGAGCTAGCGTTTGTTTCCTAGTCATAAATGGAGTGGAATCACATGCAGTTTCTGGTCCTACGATCAAGAGTTGTTTTATGGTAAGAATAGTCACTATAGCGCTGCATTGCCATACATAGGTCAAATAGCACTGGCGTCTGTTCGCAGCAAGTACAGTATATTGGACTGAAGAGGATCTACTGTTCTTGTCAGGTTCCTAAGCAGAATTGAACTAGATATGGCCGTGTGTGTAAGAAGCACAGTTCTTATGTTCTGAGCAAGCTACTGTTCTGGCCCTATAGGAAACACAGTAGAGTAGAAGAGTGCTCTTTTCTCTAAAGCAGAGTGTGTTTCTTGTAAGGCGAGCTAGCGTTTGTTTCCTAGTCCTAAATGGAGTTGATTCACATGCAGTTTTTGGTCCTACAAGCAAGAGTTTTTTTCTGGTAAGAAGAGTCACTATTGTTCTCCAAATGACATATACAGTGCAAATAGCACTCGCGTCTTTTCCCAGCATGTACAGAGTATGGACTGAATAGAAGCTACTGTTCTTGTCAGTTTCCTAAGCAGAGTTGAACTAGATATGGTCCATGTGTGTAGGAAGCACAGTTCTTTTGTTCTGAGCAAGCTCACTGTTTGGAACCCTTAGGAAACACAGTAGAGTAGAAGAGTGCTCTTTTCTCAAAAGTAGAGTGTGTTTCATGTAAGGCGAGCTAGCATTTGTTTCCCAGTCCTAAATGGGGTTGAATCACATGCAGTTTGTGGTCCTACGAGCAAGAGTTGTTTTTGGTAAGGAAAGTCACAATTATGCTCATTGCCATACAGAGTGCAAATAGCACTCGTGTCTGTTCCAGCAAGTACAGTGTATTGGACTGAAGAAGAGCTATTGTTCGTGTCAGTTTCCTAAGCATAATTGAACTAGATATGGTCCATGTGTGTAGGAAGCACACTTCTTTGTTCTGAGCATGCTCACTGTTTGGACCCCATAGGAAACACAGTAGAGTAGAAGAGTGCTCTTTTCTCAAAGCAGAGAGTGTTTCTTGTAAGGCGAAATAGCATTTGTTTCCCAGTCATATATGGAGTTGAATCACATGCAGTTTGTGGTCCTAGGAGCAAGAGTTGTTTTCTGGTAAGTTAAGTCACTATTGCGCTCCCATTGCCACACACAGTGCAAATAGCACTCGCGTCTGTTCCCAGCAAGTACAGTGTATTGGACTGAATAGGTGCTACTGTTCTTGTCAGTTTCCTAAGCAGTGTTGAACTAGAAATGATCCGTGTGTGTAGGAAGCACAGTTCTTTTGTTCTGAGCAATCTCACTGTTCTGGCCCTATAGGAAACACAGTAGAGTAGAAGAGTGCTCTTTTCTGAAAAGCAGAGTGTGTTTCTTGTAAGGCGAGCTCGCGTTTGTTTCCCAGTCCTAAGTGGAGTTGAGTCACAGGCAGTTTTTCGTCCTATGAGCAAGAGTTGTTTTCTTGTAAGAAGAGTCACTATTGCGCTACAAATGCCATACACAGTGCAAATAGCACTCGCGTCTGTTCCCAGCAAGCACAGTGTATTAAACTGAATAAAAGCTACTGTTCTTGTCAGTGTCCTAAGCAGAGTTGAACTAGATATGGCCCGTGTGTTTAGGAAACACAGTTCTTATATTCTGAGCAAGCTCACTGTTCTGGCCCTATAGGAAACACAGTAGAGTAGAAGAGTGCTCTTTTCTCAAAAGCAGAGTGTGTTTCTTGTAAGGCGAGCTAGCGTTTGTTTCCTAGTCCTAAATGGCGTTGAATCACATGCAGTTTCTGGTCCTACGAACAAGAGTTGTTTTCTGGTAAGGAAAGTCACTATTGTGCTCCCATTGCCATACAGAGGGCAAATAGCACTCGCGTATTTTCCCAGCATGTACAGTGTATCGGACTGAATAGGAGCTACTGTTCTTGTCAGTTTCCTAAGCAGAGTTGAACTACATATGGTCCTTGTGTGTAGGAAGCACAGTTCTTCTGTTCTGAGCAAGCTCACTGTTTGGACACCATAGGAAACACAGTAGAGTAGAAGAGTGCTCTTTTCTCTAAAGCAGAGTGTGTTTCTTGTAAGGCGAGCTAGAGTTTGTTTCCCAGTCATAAATGGAGTGGAATCACATGCAGTTTCTGGTCCTATGAGCAAGAGTTGTTTTATGGTAAGAATAGTCACTATTGCGCTGCCATTGCCATACAGAGGACAAATAGCACTGGCGTCTCTTCCCAGCAATACAGTGTATTGGACTGAAGAGGATCTACTGTTCTTGTCAGGTTCCTAAGCAGAATTGAACTAGATATGGCCGTGTGTGTAGGAATCACAGGTCTTTTGTTCTGTGCAAGCTCACTGTTCGGACCCCATAGGAAACACAGTAGAGTAGAAGAGTGCTCTTTTCTCAAAAGCAGAGTGTGTTTCTTGTAAGGCGAGCTAGCGTTTGATTCCTAGTCTTAAATGGAGTTGAATCACATGCATTTTCTGTTCCTACGAACAAGAGTTGTTTTCTGGTAAGGAAAGTCACTTTGTGCTCCCTTTGCCATTCACAGTGCAAATAGCACTCCCGTCTGTTCCCAGCAAATACAGTGTATTGGATTGAATAGGTGCTACTTTTCTTGTCAGTTTCCTAAGCAGAGTTGTACTAGAAATGATCCGTGTGTGTAGGTAGCACAGTTCTTTTGTTCTGAGCAAGCTCACTGTTTGGACCCCATAGGAAAAACAGTAGAGTAGAAGAGTGCTCTTTTCTCTAAAGCAGAGTGTGTTTCTTGTAAGGCGAGCTAGTGTTTGTTTCCCAGTCCTAAATGGCGTTGAATCACATGCAGTTTGTGGTCCTATGAGCAAGAAATGTTTTCTGGTAGGAAAGTCACTGTTGCGCTCCCATTGCCATACAGAGGGCAAATAGCACTCGCGTATTTTCCCAGCAAGTACAGTGTATCGGACTGAATAGGAGCTACTGTTCTTGTCAGTTTCCTAAGCAGAGTTGAACTACATATGGTCCTTGTGTGTAGGAAGCACAGTTCTTTTGTTCTGAGCAAGCTCACTGTTTGGACACCATAGGAAACACAGTAGAGTAGAAGAGTGCTCTTTTCTCTAAAGCAGAGTGTGTTTCTTGTAAGGCGAGCTAGAGTTTGTTTCCCAGTCATAAATGGAGTGGAATCACATGCAGTTTCTGGTCCTACGAGCAAGAGTTGTTTTATGGTAAGAATAGTCACTATTGCGCTGCCATTGCCATACAGAGGACAAATAGCACTGGCGTCTCTTCCCAGCAATACAGTGTATTGGACTGAAGAGGATCTACTGTTCTTGTCAGGTTCCTAAGCAGAATTGAACTAGATATGGCAGTGTGTGTAGGAAGCACAGATCTTTTGTTCAGAGCAAGCTCACTGTTCAGACCCCATAGGAAACACAGTAGAGTAGAAGAGTGCTCTTTTCTCTAAAGCAAAGTGTGTTTCTTGTAAGGCGAGCTAGCGTTTGTTTCCCAGTCCTAAATGGAGTGGAATCACATGCAGTTTCTGGTCCTACGATCAAGAGTTGTTTTATGGTAAGAATAGTCACTATAGCGCTGCCATTGCCATACACAGGACAAATAGCACTGGCGTCTGTTCGCAGCAAGTACAGTATATTGGACTGAAGAGGATCTACTGTTCTTGTCAGGTTCCTAAGCAGAGTTGAACTAGATATGGCCGTGTGTGTAGGAAGCAAAGTTCTTTTTTTCTGAGCATGCTCACTGTTTGGACCCCGTAGGAAACACAGTAGAGTAGAAGAGTGCTCTTTTCTCTAAAGCAGAGTGTGTTTCTTGTAAGGCACGCTAGCGTTTGTTTCCCAGTCCTAAATGGCGTTGAATCACATGCAGTTTCTGGTCCTACGTACAAGAGTTGTTTTCTGGTAAGGAAAGTCACTATTGCGCTCCCTTTGCCATACACAGTGCAAATAGCACTCGCGTCTGTTCCCAGCAAGTACAGTGTATCGGACTGAAGAGGAGCTACTGTTCTTCTCAGTTTCCTAAGCAGAGTTAAACTAGATATGGCCCGTTTCTTTAGGAAGCACAGTTATTATGTTCTGAGCAAGCTCACTGTTCTGGCCCTATAGGAAACATAGTAGAGTAGAAGAGTGCTCTTTTCTCTAAGGCAGAGTGTGTTTCTTGTAAGGCGAGCTAGTGTTTGTTTTCCAGTCCTAAATGGAGTTGAGTCACATGCAGTTTTTGGTCCTACGAGCAAGAGTTGTTTTCTGGTAAGGGAAGTCACTATTGCGCTCCCATTGCCATACACAGTGCAAATAGCACTCGCCTCTGTTCCCAGCAAGTACAGTGTATTGGACTGAATAGGAGCTACTGTTCGTGTCAGTTTCCTAAGCAGAGTTGAACTAGATATGGTCCATGTGTGTAGGAAGCACAGTTATTTGTTCTGAGCAAGCTCACTGCTCGGACCCCATAGTAAAACAGTAGAGTAGAAGAGTGCTCTTTTCTCTAAAGCAGAGTGTGTTACTTGTAAGGCGAGCTAGCATTTGTTTCCCAGTCATAAATGGAGTTGAATCACATGGAGTTTGTGGTCCTACGAGCAAGAGTTGTTTTCTGGTAAGGAAAGTCACTATTGCGCTCCCATTGCCACACACAGAGCAAAGAGCACTCGCATCTGTTCCCACCAAGTACAGTGTATCGGACTGAAGAGGAGCTACTGTTCTTGTCAGTTTCCTAAGCAGAGTTGAACTAGATATGGCCCATGTGTGTAGGAAGCACAGATCTTTTGTTCTGAGCAAGCTCACTGTTCGGACACCATAGGAAAAACAGTAGAGTAGAAGAGTGCTCTTTTCTCTAAAGCAAAGTGTGTTTCTTGTAAGGTGAGCTAGCATTTGGTTCCTAGTCATAAATGGAGTGGAATCACATGCAGTTTCTGGTCCTACGATCAAGAGTTGTTTTATGGTAAGAATAGTCACTATAGCGCTGCCATTGCCATACACAGGTCAAATAGCACTGGCGTCTGTTCGCAGCAAGTACAGTATATTGGACTGAAGAGGATCTACTGTTCTTGTCAGGTTCCTAAGCAGAATTGAACTAGATATGGCCGTGTGTGTAAGAAGCACAGTTCTTTAGGTCTGAGCAAGCTCACTGTTCTGGCCCTATAGGAAACACAGTAGAGTAGAAGAATGCTCTTTTCTCAAAAGCAGAGTGTGTTTCTTGTAAGGCGAGCTTGCGTTTGTTTCCCAGTCCTAAATGGAGTTGAGTCACATGCAGTTTTTTTGTCCTACGAGCAAGAGTTGTTTTCTTGTATGAAGAGTCACTATTGTGCTCCCATTGCCATACACAGTGCAAATAGCACTCGCGTCTGCTCCCTGCAAGTACAGAGTATTGGACTGAAGAGGAGCTCCTGTTCTTGTCAGTTTCCTAAGCAGAGTTGAACTAGATATGGCCCGTGTGTGTAGGAAGCACAGTTCTTTTGTTAAGAGCAAGCTCACTGTTCGGACCCCATAGGAAACACAGTAGAGTAGAAGAGTGCTGTTTTCTCAAAAGCAGAGTGTGTTTCATGTAAGGCGAGCTAGCATTTGTTTCCCAGTCCTAAATGGAGTTGAATCAAATGCAGTTTCTGGTCCTACTATCAAGAGTTGTTTTCTGGTAAGAAGAGTCACTATTGCGCTGCCCTTGCCATACACAGGACAAATAGCACTGGCGTCTGTTCGCAGCAAGTACAGTGTATTGGACTGAAGAGGATCTACTGTTCTTGTCAGGTTCTAAGCAGAGTTGAACTAGATATGGCCCGTGTGTGTAGGAAGCACAGTTCTTTTGTTCAGAGCAAGCTCACTGTTCGGACCCCATAGGAAACACAGTAGAGTAGAAGAGTGCTCATTTCTCAAAAGCAGAGTGTGTTTCATGAAAGGCGAGCTAGCATTTGTTTCCCAGTCCTAAATGGAGTTGAATCACATGCAGTTTCTGGTCCTACGAGCAAGAGTTGTTTTCTGGTAAGGAAAGTGACTATTGTGCTCCCAATGCCATCCACAGTGCAAATAGCTCTCGCGTCTGTTCCCAGCAAGTACAGTGTATGGGACTGAAGAGAAGCTACTGTTCTAGTCAGTGTCCTAAGCAGAGTTGAACTAGATATGGCCCGTGTGTAGGAAGCACAGGTCTTTGTTCTGAGCCAGCTCACTGTTCTGGCCCTATAGGAAACACAGTAGAGTAGAAGAGTGCTCTTTTCTCTAAAGCAGAGTGTGTTTCTTGTAAGGCGAGCTAGCGTTTGTTTCCCAGTCTTAAATGGAGTTGAATCACATGCAGTTTCTGGTTCTACGAGCAAGAGTTGTTTTATGGTAAGAAGAGTCACCATTGCGCTGCCATTGCCATACACAGGACAAATAGCACTGGAGTCTGTTCCCAGCAAGCACAGTGTATTGGACTGAAGAGGATCTACTGTTCTTGTCAGGTTCCTAAGCAGAATTGAACTAGATATGGCCGTGTGTGTAGGAAGCACAGTTCTTTTGTTCTGAGCAAGCTCTCTGTTCGGACCCCATAGGAAACACAGTAGAGTAGAAGAGTGCTCTTTTCTCAAAAGCAGAGTGTGTTTCTTGTAAGGCGAGCTAGCGTTTGATTCCTAGTCTTAAATGGAGTTGAATCACATGCATTTTCTGTTCCTACGAACAAGAGTTGTTTTCTGGTAAGGAAAGTCACTTTGTGCTCCCTTTGCCATTCACAGTGCAAATAGCACTCCCGTCTGTTCCCAGCAAGTACAGTGTATTGGATTGAATAGGTGCTACTTTTCTTGTCAGTTTCCTAAGCAGAGTTGTACTAGAAATGATCCGTGTGTGTAGGAAGCACAGTTCTTTTGTTCTGAGCAAGCTCACTGTTTGGACCCCATAGGAAAAACAGTAGAGTAGAAGAGTGCTCTTTTCTCTAAAGCAGAGTGTGTTTCTTGTAAGGCGAGCTAGTGTTTGTTTCCCAGTCCTAAATGGCGTTGAATCACATGCAGTTTGTGGTCCTATGAGCAAGAAATGTTTTCTGGTAGGAAAGTCACTATTGCGCTCCCATTGCCATACAGAGGGCAAATAGCACTCGCGTATTTTCCCAGCAAGTACAGTGTATCGGACTGAATAGGAGCTACTGTTCTTGTCAGTTTCCTAAGCAGAGTTGAACTACATATGGTCCTTGTGTGTAGGAAGCACAGTTCTTTTGTTCTGAGCAAGCTCACTGTTTGGACACCATAGGAAACACAGTAGAGTAGAAGAGTGCTCTTTTCTCTAAAGCAGAGTGTGTTTCTTGTAAGGCGAGCTAGAGTTTGTTTCCCAGTCATAAATGGAGTGGAATCACATGCAGTTTCTGGTCCTACGAGCAAGAGTTGTTTTATGGTAAGAATAGTCACTATTGCGCTGCCATTGCCATACAGAGGACAAATAGCACTGGCGTCTCTTCCCAGCAATACAGTGTATTGGACTGAAGAGGATCTACTGTTCTTGTCAGGTTCCTAAGCAGAATTGAACTAGATATGGCAGTGTGTGTAGGAAGCACAGATCTTTTGTTCAGAGCAAGCTCACTGTTCGGACCCCATAGGAAACACAGTAGAGTAGAAGAGTGCTCTTTTCTCTAAAGCAAAGTGTGTTTCTTGTAAGGCGAGCTAGCGTTTGTTTCCCAGTCCTAAATGGAGTGGAATCACATGCAGTTTCTGGTCCTACGATCAAGAGTTGTTTTATGGTAAGAATAGTCACTATAGCGCTGCCATTGCCATACACAGGACAAATAGCACTGGCGTCTGTTCGCAGCAAGTACAGTATATTGGACTGAAGAGGATCTACTGTTCTTGTCAGGTTCCTAAGCAGAGTTGAACTAGATATGGCCGTGTGTGTAGGAAGCAAAGTTCTTTTTTTCTGAGCATGCTCACTGTTTGGACCCCGTAGGAAACACAGTAGAGTAGAAGAGTGCTCTTTTCTCTAAAGCAGAGTGTGTTTCTTGTAAGGCACGCTAGCGTTTGTTTCCCAGTCCTAAATGGCGTTGAATCACATGCAGTTTCTGGTCCTACGTACAAGAGTTGTTTTCTGGTAAGGAAAGTCACTATTGCGCTCCCTTTGCCATACACAGTGCAAATAGCACTCGCGTCTGTTCCCAGCAAGTACAGTATATCGGACTGAAGAGGAGCTACTGTTCTTCTCAGTTTCCTAAGCAGAGTTAAACTAGATATGGCCCGTTTCTTTAGGAAGCACAGTTATTATGTTCTGAGCAAGCTCACTGTTCTGGCCCTATAGGAAACATAGTAGAGTAGAAGAGTGCTCTTTTCTCTAAGGCAGAGTGTGTTTCTTGTAAGGCGAGCTAGTGTTTGTTTTCCAGTCCTAAATGGAGTTGAGTCACATGCAGTTTTTGGTCCTACGAGCAAGAGTTGTTTTCTGGTAAGGAAAGTCACTATTGCGCTCCCATTGCCATACACAGTGCAAATAGCACTCGCCTCTGTTCCCAGCAAGTACAGTGTATTGGACTGAATAGGAGCTACTGTTCGTGTCAGTTTCCTAAGCAGAGTTGAACTAGATATGGTCCATGTGTGTAGGAAGCACAGTTATTTGTTCTGAGCAAGCTCACTGCTCGGACCCCATAGTAAAACAGTAGAGTAGAAGAGTGCTCTTTTCTCTAAAGCAGAGTGTGTTACTTGTAAGGCGAGCTAGCATTTGTTTCCCAGTCATAAATGGAGTTGAATCACATGGAGTTTGTGGTCCTACGAGCAAGAGTTGTTTTCTGGTAAGGAAAGTCACTATTGCGCTCCCATTGCCACACACAGACCAAAGAGCACTCGCATCTGTTCCCACCAAGTACAGTGTATCGGACTGAAGAGGAGCTACTGTTCTTGTCAGTTTCCTAAGCAGAGTTGAACTAGATATGGCCCATGTGTGTAGGAAGCACAGATCTTTTGTTCTGAGCAAGCTCACTGTTCGGACAACATAGGAAAAACAGTAGAGTAGAAGAGTGCTCTTTTCTCTAAAGCAAAGTGTGTTTCTTGTAAGGTGAGCTAGCGTTTGTTTCCTAGTCATAAATGGAGTGGAATCACATGCAGTTTCTGGTCCTACGATCAAGAGTTGTTTTATGGTAAGAATAGTCACTATAGCGCTGCCATTGCCATACATAGGTCAAATAGCACTGGCGTCTGTTCGCAGCAAGTACAGTATATTGGACTGAAGAGGATCTACTGTTCTTGTCAGGTTCCTAAGCAGAATTGAACTAGATATGGCCGTGTGTGTAAGAAGCACAGTTCTTATGTTCTGAGCAAGCTACTGTTCTGGCCCTATAGGAAACACAGTAGAGTAGAAGAGTGCTCTTTTCTCTAAAGCAGAGTGTGTTTCTTGTAAGGCGAGCTAGCGTTTGTTTCCTAGTCCTAAATGGAGTTGATTCACATGCAGTTTTTGGTCCTACAAGCAAGAGTTTTTTTCTGGTAAGAAGAGTCACTATTGTTCTCCAAATGACATATACAGTGCAAATAGCACTCGCGTCTGTTCCCAGCATGTACAGAGTATGGACTGAATAGAAGCTACTGTTCTTGTCAGTTTCCTAAGCAGAGTTGAACTAGATATGGTCCATGTGTGTAGGAAGCACAGTTCTTTTGTTCTGAGCAAGCTCACTGTTTGGAACCCTTAGGAAACACAGTAGAGTAGAAGAGTGCTCTTTTCTCAAAAGTAGAGTGTGTTTCATGTAAGGCGAGCTAGCATTTGTTTCCCAGTCCTAAATGGGGTTGAATCACATGCAGTTTGTGGTCCTACGAGCAAGAGATGTTTTTGGTAAGGAAAGTCACAATTATGCTCATTGCCATACAGAGTGCAAATAGCACTCGTGTCTGTTCCAGCAAGTACAGTGTATTGGACTGAAGAAGAGCTATTGTTCGTGTCAGTTTCCTAAGCATAGTTGAACTAGATATGGTCCATGTGTGTAGGAAGCACACTTCTTTGTTCTGAGCATGCTCACTGTTTGGACCCCATAGGAAACACAGTAGAGTAGAAGAGTGCTCTTTTCTCAAAAGCAGAGAGTGTTTCTTGTAAGGCGAAATAGCATTTGTTTCCCAGTCATATATGGAGTTGAATCACATGCAGTTTGTGGTCCTAGGAGCAAGAGTTGTTTTCTGGTAAGGAAAGTCACTATTGCGCTCCCATTGCCACACACAGTGCAAATAGCACTCGCGTCTGTTCCCAGCAAGTACAGTGTATTGGACTGAATAGGTGCTACTGTTCTTGTCAGTTTCCTAAGCAGTGTTGAACTAGAAATGATCCGTGTGTGTAGGAAGCACAGTTCTTTTGTTCTGAGCAATCTCACTGTTCTGGCCCTATAGGAAACACAGTAGAGTAGAAGAGTGCTCTTTTCTGAAAAGCAGAGTGTGTTTCTTGTAAGGCGAGCTCGCGTTTGTTTCCCAGTCCTAAGTGGAGTTGAGTCACAGGCAGTTTTTCGTCCTATGAGCAAGAGTTGTTTTCTTGTAAGAAGAGTCACTATTGCGCTACAAATGCCATACACAGTGCAAATAGCACTCGCGTCTGTTCCCAGCAAGCACAGTGTATTAAACTGAATAAAAGCTACTGTTCTTGTCAGTGTCCTAAGCAGAGTTGAACTAGATATGGCCCGTGTGTTTAGGAAACACAGTTCTTATATTCTGAGCAAGCTCACTGTTCTGGCCCTATAGGAAACACAGTAGAGTAGAAGAGTGCTCTTTTCTCAAAAGCAGAGTGTGTTTCTTGTAAGGCGAGCTAGCGTTTGTTTCCTAGTCCTAAATGGCGTTGAATCACATGCAGTTTCTGGTCCTACGAACAATAGTTGTTTTCTGGTAAGGAAAGTCACTATTGTGCTCCCATTGCCATACAGAGGGCAAATAGCACTCGCGTATTTTCCCAGCAAGTACAGTGTATCGGACTGAATAGGAGCTACTGTTCTTGTCAGTTTCCTAAGCAGAGTTGAACTACATATGGTCCTTGTGTGTAGGAAGCACAGTTCTTCTGTTCTGAGCAAGCTCACTGTTTGGACACCATAGGAAACACAGTAGAGTAGAAGAGTGCTCTTTTCTCTAAAGCAGAGTGTGTTTCTTGTAAGGCGAGCTAGAGTTTGTTTCCCAGTCATAAATGGAGTGGAATCACATGCAGTTTCTGGTCCTATGAGCAAGAGTTGTTTTATGGTAAGAATAGTCACTATTGCGCTGCCATTGCCATACAGAGGACAAATAGCACTGGCGTCTGTTCCCAGCAATACAGTGTATTGGACTGAAGAGGATCTACTGTTCTTGTCAGGTTCCTAAGCAGAATTGAACTAGATATGGCCGTGTGTGTAGGAATCACAGGTCTTTTGTTCTGTGCAAGCTCACTGTTCGGACCCCATAGGAAACACAGTAGAGTAGAAGAGTGCTCTTTTCTCAAAAGCAGAGTGTGTTTCTTGTAAGGCGAGCTAGCGTTTGATTCCTAGTCCTAAATGGAGTTGAATCACATGCATTTTCTGTTCCTACGAACAAGAGTTGTTTTCTGGTAAGGAAAGTCACTTTGTGCTCCCTTTGCCATTCACAGTGCAAATAGCACTCCCGTCTGTTCCCAGCAAGTACAGTGTATTGGATTGAATAGGTGCTACTTTTCTTGTCAGTTTCCTAAGCAGAGTTGTACTAGAAATGATCCGTGTGTGTAGGAAGCACAGTTCTTTTGTTCTGAGCAAGCTCACTGTTTGGACCCCATAGGAAAAACAGTAGAGTAGAAGAGTGCTCTTTTCTCTAAAGCAGAGTGTGTTTCTTGTAAGGCGAGCTAGTGTTTGTTTCCCAGTCCTAAATGGCGTTGAATCACATGCAGTTTGTGGTCCTATGAGCAAGAAATGTTTTCTGGTAGGAAAGTCACTATTGCGCTCCCATTGCCATACAGAGGGCAAATAGCACTCGCGTATTTTCCCAGCAAGTACAGTGTATCGGACTGAATAGGAGCTACTGTTCTTGTCAGTTTCCTAAGCAGAGTTGAACTACATATGGTCCTTGTGTGTAGGAAGCACAGTTCTTTTGTTCTGAGCAAGCTCACTGTTTGGACACCATAGGAAACACAGTAGAGTAGAAGAGTGCTCTTTTCTCTAAAGCAGAGTGTGTTTCTTGTAAGGCGAGCTAGAGTTTGTTTCCCAGTCATAAATGGAGTGGAATCACATGCAGTTTCTGGTCCTACGAGCAAGAGTTGTTTTATGGTAAGAATAGTCACTATTGCGCTGCCATTGCCATACAGAGGACAAATAGCACTGGCGTCTCTTCCCAGCAATACAGTGTATTGGACTGAAGAGGATCTACTGTTCTTGTCAGGTTCCTAAGCAGAATTGAACTAGATATGGCAGTGTGTGTAGGAAGCACAGATCTTTTGTTCAGAGCAAGCTCACTGTTCAGACCCCATAGGAAACACAGTAGAGTAGAAGAGTGCTCTTTTCTCTAAAGCAAAGTGTGTTTCTTGTAAGGCGAGCTAGCGTTTGTTTCCCAGTCCTAAATGGAGTGGAATCACATGCAGTTTCTGGTCCTACGATCAAGAGTTGTTTTATGGTAAGAATAGTCACTATAGCGCTGCCATTGCCATACACAGGACAAATAGCACTGGCGTCTGTTCGCAGCAAGTACAGTATATTGGACTGAAGAGGATCTACTGTTCTTGTCAGGTTCCTAAGCAGAGTTGAACTAGATATGTCCGTGTGTGTAGGAAGCAAAGTTCTTTTTTTCTGAGCATGCTCACTGTTTGGACCCCATAGGAAACACAGTAGAGTAGAAGAGTGCTCTTTTCTCTAAAGCAGAGTGTGTTTCTTGTAAGGCACGCTAGCGTTTGTTTCCCAGTCCTAAATGGCGTTGAATCACATGCAGTTTCTGGTCCTACGAACAAGAGTTGTTTTCTGGTAAGGAAAGTCACTATTGCGCTCCCTTTGCCATACACAGTCAAATAGCACTCGCGTCTGTTCCCAGCAAGTACAGTGTATCGGACTGAAGAGGAGCTACTGTTCTTCTCAGTTTCCTAAGCAGAGTTAAACTAGATATGGCCCGTTTCTTTAGGAAGCACAGTTATTATGTTCTGAGCAAGCTCACTGTTCTGGCCCTATAGGAAACATAGTAGAGTAGAAGAGTGCTCTTTTCTCTAAGGCAGAGTGTGTTTCTTGTAAGGCGAGCTAGTGTTTGTTTTCCAGTCCTAAATGGAGTTGAGTCACATGCAGTTTTTGGTCCTACGAGCAAGAGTTGTTTTCTGGTAAGGAAAGTCACTATTGCGCTCCCATTGCCATACACAGTGCAAATAGCACTCGCCTCTGTTCCCAGCAAGTACAGTGTATTGGACTGAATAGGAGCTACTGTTCGTGTCAGTTTCCTAAGCAGAGTTGAACTAGATATGGTCCATGTGTGTAGGAAGCACAGTTATTTGTTCTGAGCAAGCTCACTGTTCGGACACCATAGGAAAAACAGTAGAGTAGAAGAGTGATCTTTTCTCTAAAGCAAAGTGTGTTTCTTGTAAGGTGAGCTAGCGTTTGTTTCCTAGTCATAAATGGAGTGGAATCACATGCAGTTTCTGGTCCTACGATCAAGAGTTGTTTTATGGTAAGAATAGTCACTATAGCGCTGCCATTGCCATACACAGGTCAAATAGCACTGGCGTCTGTTCGCAGCAAGTACAGTATATTGGACTGAAGAGGATCTACTGTTCTTGTCAGGTTCCTAAGCAGAATTGAACTAGATATGGCCGTGTGTGTAAGAAGCACAGTTCTTTAGGTCTGAGCAAGCTCACTGTTCTGGCCCTATAGGAAACACAGTAGAGTAGAAGAATGCTCTTTTCTCAAAAGCAGAGTGTGTTTCTTGTAAGGCGAGCTTGCGTTTGTTTCCCAGTCCTAAATGGAGTTGAGTCACATGCAGTTTTTTTGTCCTACGAGCAAGAGTTGTTTTCTTGTATGAAGAGTCACTATTGTGCTCCCATTGCCATACACAGTGCAAATAGCACTCGCGTCTGCTCCCTGCAAGTACAGAGTATTGGACTGAAGAGGAGCTCCTGTTCTTGTCAGTTTCCTAAGCAGAGTTGAACTAGATATGGCCCGTGTGTGTAGGAAGCACAGTTCTTTTGTTAAGAGCAAGCTCACTGTTCGGACCCCATAGGAAACACAGTAGAGTAGAAGAGTGCTGTTTTCTCAAAAGCAGAGTGTGTTTCATGTAAGGCGAGCTAGCATTTGTTTCCCAGTCCTAAATGGAGTTGAATCAAATGCAGTTTCTGGTCCTACTATCAAGAGTTGTTTTCTGGTAAGAAGAGTCACTATTGCGCTGCCCTTGCCATACACAGGACAAATAGCACTGGCGTCTGTTCGCAGCAAGTACAGTGTATTGGACTGAAGAGGATCTACTGTTCTTGTCAGGTTCTAAGCAGAGTTGAACTAGATATGGCCCGTGTGTGTAGGAAGCACAGTTCTTTTGTTCAGAGCAAGCTCACTGTTCGGACCCCATAGGAAACACAGTAGAGTAGAAGAGTGCTCATTTCTCAAAAGCAGAGTGTGTTTCATGAAAGGCGAGCTAGCATTTGTTTCCCAGTCCTAAATGGAGTTGAATCACATGCAGTTTCTGGTCCTACGAGCAAGAGTTGTTTTCTGGTAAGGAAAGTGACTATTGTGCTCCCAATGCCATCCACAGTGCAAATAGCTCTCGCGTCTGTTCCCAGCAAGTACAGTGTATGGGACTGAAGAGAAGCTACTGTTCTAGTCAGTGTCCTAAGCAGAGTTGAACTAGATATGGCCCGTGTGTAGGAAGCACAGGTCTTTGTTCTGAGCCAGCTCACTGTTCTGGCCCTATAGGAAACACAGTAGAGTAGAAGAGTGCTCTTTTCTCTAAAGCAGAGTGTGTTTCTTGTAAGGCGAGCTAGCGTTTGTTTCCCAGTCTTAAATGGAGTTGAATCACATGCAGTTTCTGGTTCTACGAGCAAGAGTTGTTTTATGGTAAGAAGAGTCACCATTGCGCTGCCATTGCCATACACAGGACAAATAGCACTGGAGTCTGTTCCCAGCAAGCACAGTGTATTGGACTGAAGAGGATCTACTGTTCTTGTCAGGTTCCTAAGCAGAATTGAACTAGATATGGCCGTGTGTGTAGGAAGCACAGTTCTTTTGTTCTGAGCAAGCTCTCTGTTCGGACCCCATAGGAAACACAGTAGAGTAGAAGAGTGCTCTTTTCTCAAAAGCAGAGTGTGTTTTTTGTAAGGCAAGCTAGCGTTTGTTTCCCAGTCCTAAATGGAGTTGAATCACATGCAGTTTCTGGTCCTACGAGCAAGAGTTGTTTTCTGGTAAGGAAAATCACTATTGTGCTCCCTTTGCCATACACAGTGCAAATCGAACTCGCCTCTTTTCACAGCAAGTACAGTGTATCGGACTGAAGAGGAGCTACTGTTCTTGTCAGTTTCCTAAGCAGAGTTGAACTAGATATGGCCCGTGTGTTTAGGAAGTGCAGTTATTATGTTCTGAGCAAGGTCACTGTTCTGGCACTATAGGAAACACAGTAGAGTAGAAGAGTGCTCTTTTCTCTAAAGCAGAGTGTGTTTCTTGTAAGGCGAGCTCGCGTTTATTTCCCAGTCCTAAATGGAGTTGAGTCACATGCAGTTTTTGGTCCTATGAGCAAGAGATGTTTTCTGGTAAGAAGAGTCACTATTGTGCTCCAAATGCCATACACAGTGCAAATAGCACTCGCGTCTGTTCCCAGCAAGTACTGTGTATTGGACTGAATAGGACCTACTGTTCTTGTCAGTTTCCTTAGCAGAGTTTAACTAGATATGGTCCATGTGTGTAGGAAGCACAGTTCTTTTGTTCTTTGCAAGCTCACTGTTTGGACCCCATAGGAAACACAGTAGAGTAGAAGAGTGCTCTTTTCTTAATAGCAGAGTGTGTTTCTTTTAAGGCGAGCTAACATTTGTTTCCCAGTCCTAAATGGCGTTGAATCACATGCAGTTTGTGGTCCTACGAGCAAGAGTTGTTTTCTGGTAAGAAAAGTCACTATTGCACTCCCATTGCCATACACAGTGCAAATAGCACTCCCGTCTGTTCCCAGCAAGTACAGTGTATTGGACTGAAGAGGATCTACTGTTCTTGTCAGGTTCCTAAGCAGAATTGAACTAGATATGGCCGTGTGTGTAGGAAGCACAGTTCTTTTGTTCTGAGCAAGCTAACTGTTCTGGCCCTATAGGAAACACAGTAGAGTAGAAGAGTGCTCTTTTCTCTATAGCAGAGTGTGTTTCTTGTAAGGCGAGCTTGCGTTTGTTTCCCAGTCCTCAATGGAGTTGAGTCACATGCAGTTATTTTGTCCTACGAGCAAGAGTTGTTTTCTTGTATGAAGAGTCACTATTGCGCTCCCATTGCCATACACAGTGCAAATAGCACTCGTGTCTGCTCCCTGCAAGTACAGAGTATTGGACTGAATAGGAGCTCCTGTTCTTGTCAGTTTCCTAAGCAGAGTTGAACTAGATATGGCCCGTGTGTGTAGGAAGCACAGTTCTTTTGTTCAGAGCAAGCTCACTGTTCAGACCCCATAGGAAACACAGTAGAGTAGAAGAGTGCTCATTTCTCAAAAGCAGAGTGTGTTTCTTGTAAGGCGAGCTAGCGTTTGTTTCCCAGTCCTAAATGGAGTTGAGTCACAGGCAGTTTTTGGTCCTACGAGCAAGAGTTGTTTTCTGGTAAGAAGAGTCACTATTGCGCTCCAAATGCCATACACAGTGCAAATAGCACTGGTGTCTGTTCCCAACAAATACAGTGTATTGGACTGAATAGGAGCTACTGTTCTTGTCAGCTTCCTAAGCAGAGTTGAACTAGATCTGGCCCGTGTGTAGGAAGCACAGTTCTTTTGTTCTGAGCAAGCTCACTGTTCTGGCCCTATAGGAAACACAGTAGAGTAGAAGAGTGCTCTTTTCTCTAAAGCAGAGTGTGTTTCTTGAAAGGCGAGCTAGCGTTTGTTTCCCAGTCCTAAATGGAGTTGAATCACATGCAGTTTCTGGTCCTAGGAGCAAGAGTTGTTTTATGGTAAGAGAAGTCACTATTGCGCTGCCATTGCCATACACAGGACAAATAGGACTGGCGTCTGCTCCCAGCAAGTACAGTGTATTGGACTGAAGAGGATCTTCTGTTCTTTTCAGGTTACTAAGCAGACTTGAACTAGATATGGCCGTGTGTGTAGGAAGCACAGTTCTTTTGTTCTGAGCAAGCTCACTGTTCGGACCCCATAGGAAACACAGTAGAGTAGAAGAGTGCTCTTTTCTCAAAAGCAGAGTGTGTTTCTTGTAAGTGGAGCTAGCATTTGTTTCCCACTCCTAAATGAAGTTGAATCACATGCAGTTTCTGGTCCTACGTGCAAGAGTTGTTTTCTGGTAAGAAAAGTCACTATTGCGCTCCCATTGCAATACACAGTGGAAATAGCACTCGCGTCTGTTCCCAGCAAGTACAGTGTATTGGACTGAATAGAAGCTACTGTTCTTGTCAGTTTCCTAAGCACAGTTGAACTACATATGGTCCGTGTGTGTAGGAAGCACAGTTATTATGTTTTGAGCAAGCTCACTGTTCTGGCCCTGTAGGTAACACAGTAGAGTAGAAGAGTGCTCTTTTCTCTAAAGCAGAGTGTGTTTCTTGTAAGGCGAGCTCGCGTTTGTTTCCCAGTCCTAAGTGGAGTTGAGTCACAGGCAGTTTTTGGTCCTACGAGCAAGAGTTGTTTTCTGGTAAGAAGAGTCACTATTGCGCTCCAAATGCCTTACACAGTGCAAATAGCACTCGCGTCTGTTCCCAGCACTTACAGTTTATTGGACTGAATAGAAGCTACTGTTCTTGTCAGTTTCCTAAGCAGAGTTGAACTAGATATGGCCCATGTGTAGGAAGCACAGTTCTTTTGTTCCGAGCAAGCTCACTGTTTGGAGCCCATAGGAAACACAGTAGACTAGAAGAGTGCTCTTTTCTCAAAAGCAGAGTGTGTTTCTTGTAAGGCGAGCTAGCGTTTGTTTCCCATTCCTAAATAGAGTTGAATCACATGCAGTTTCTGTTCCTACGAGCAAGAGTTGTTTTCTGGTAAGGAAAGTCACTATTGCGCTCCCATTGCCATACACAGTGCAAATAGCACTCGCGTCTGTTCCCAGCAAGTACAGTGTATCGGACTGAAGAGGAGCTACTGTTCTTGTCAGTTTACTATATAGAGTTGAACAATATATGGTCCCTCTATGTAGGAAGCACAGTTCTTTTTTTCTGAGCAAGCTCACTGTTTGGACCCCTTAGGAAACACAGTAGATTAGAAGAGTGCTCTTTTCTCTAAAGCAGAGTATGTTTCTTGTAAGGCGAGCTAGCATGTGTTTCCCAGTCCTAAATGGTGTGGAATCACATGCAGTTTCTGGTCCTACGAGCAAGAGTTGTTTTCTCCTAAGGAAAGTCACTTTTGTGCTCCCATTGCCATACACAGTGCAAATAGCCCATGCGTCTGTTCCCAGCAAGTACAGTGTGTCGGACTGAAGAGGAGCTACTGTTCTTGTCAGATTCATAAGCAGAATTGAACTAGATATGGCCGTGCGTGTAGGAAGCACAGTTCTTTTGTTCTGAGCAAGCTCACTGTTCGGACCCCATAGGAAACACTTTAGAGTAGAAGAGTGCTGTTTTCTCAAAAGCAGAGTGTGTTTCTTGTAAGGCGAGCTAGCGTTTGTTTCCCAGTCCTAAATGGAGTTGAGTTACATGCAGTTTGTGGTCCTACGAGCAAGAGTTGTTTTATGGTAAGAATAGTCACTATTGCGCTCCCATTGCCATACACAGGACAAATAGCACTGGCGTCTCTTCCCAGCAAGTACAGTATATTGGACTGAATAGGAGCTACTGTTCTTGTCAGTTTCCTAAGCAGAGTTGAACTACATATGGTCCTTGTGTGTAGGAAGCACAGTCTTTTGTTCTGAGCAAGCTCACTGTTTCGACCCCATAGGAAACACAGTAGAGTACAAGAGTGCTCTTTTCTCAAAAGCAGAGTGTTTTTCTTGTAAGGCGAGCTAGCGTTTGTGTCCCAGTCCTAAATGGAGTAGAATCACATGCAATTTCTGGTCCTACGTGCAAGAGTTGTTTTATGGTAAGAATAGTCACTATTGCACTGCCATTGCCATACACAGGACAAATAACACTGGCGTCTGTTCCCAGCAAGTACAGTGTATTGGACTGAAGAGGATCTACTGTTCTTGTCAGGTTCCTAAGCAGAACTGAACTAGATATGGCCCTTGTGTAGGAAGCACAGTTCTTTTGTTCTGAGCAAGCTCACTGTTCGGACCCCATAGGAAACACAGTAGAGTAGAAGAGTGCTCTTTTCTCAAAAGCAGAGTGTGTTTCTTGTAAGGCGAGCTAGCGTTTGTTTCCCAGTCCTAAATGGAGTTGAATCACATGCAGTTTCTTTTCCTACGAACAAGAGTTGTTTTCTGGTAAAAAAAAAAAAAGTCATTATTGTGCTCCCATTGCCATACACAGGGCAAATAGCTCTCGCGTCTGTTCACAGCATTTACAGTGTATTGGACTGAAGAGGAGGTACTGTTCTTGTCAGTTTCCTAAGCAGAGTTGAACTACATATGGTCCTTGTGTGTAGGAAGCACAGTCTTTTGTTCTGAGCAAGCTCACTGTTTGGACCCCATAAGAAACACAGTAGAGTAGAAGAGTGCTCTTTTCTCAAAAGCAGAGTGTGTTTCTTGTAAGGCGAGCTAGCGTTTGTGTCCCAGTTCTAAATGGAGTGGAATCACATGCAGTTTCTGGTCCTACGTGCAAGAGTTGTTTTATGGTAAGAATAGTCACTATTGCGCTGCCATTGCCATACACAGGACAAATAGCACTGGCGTCTGTTCCCAGCAAGTACAGTGTATCGGACTGAAGAGGAGCTACTCTTCTTGTCAGTTTCCTAAGCAGAGATGAACTAGATATGGCCCGTGTGTGTAGGAAGCACACTTCTTATGTTCTGAGCAAGCTCACTGTTCTGGCCATATAGGAAACACAGTAGAGTAGAAGAGTGCTCTTTTCTCAAAAGCAGAGTGTGTTTCTTGTAAGGCGAGCTAGCATTTGTTTCCCAGTCCTAAATGGCGTTGAATCACATGCTGTTTGTGGTCCTACGAGCAAGAGTTGTTTTCTGGTAAGGAAAGTCACTATTGTGCTCTAAATACCATACACAGTGTAAATAGCACTCGCGTCTGTTCCCAGCAAGTACAGTGTATTGGACTGAAGAGGAGCTACTGTTCTTGTCAGTTTCCTAAGCAGAGTTGAACTACATATGGTCCGTGAGTGTAGGAAGCACAGTTCTTATGTTCTGAGCAAGCTCACTGTTTGGACCACATAGGAAACACAGTAGAGTAGAAGAGTGCTCTTTTTTCTAAAGCAGTGTGTTTCTTGTAAGGCGAGCTAGCGTTTGTTTCCCAGTCCTAAATGGAGTTGAATCACATGCAGTTTCTGGTCATACGAGCAAGAGTTGTTTTCTGGCAAGGAAAGTCACTATTGTGCTCCCATTGCCATACACAGTGCAAATAGCACATGTGTATGTTCCCAGCAAGTACAGTGTATTGGACTGAAGAGGAGCTACTGTTCTTCTCAGTTTCCTAAGCAGAGTTGAACTAGATATGGCCCGTGTGTCTAGGAAGCACAGTTCATTTGTTCTGAGCAAGCTCACTCTTCTGGCCCTATAGGAAAAACAGTAGAGTAGAAGAGTGCTCTTTTCTCAAAAGCAGAGTGTGTTTCTTGTAAGGCGAGCTAGCGTTTGTTTCCCAGTCCTAAATAGAGTTGAGTCACATGCAGTTTTTTGTCCTACGAGCAAGAGTTGTTTTCTGGTAAGACGAGTCACTACTGTGCTCCCATTTCCATTCACAGTACAAATAGCACTCGCGTCTGTTCCCAGCAAGTACAGTGTATCGGACTGAAGAGGAGCTACAGTTCTTGTCAGTTTCCTAAGCAGAGTTGAACTAGATGTGGCCCGTGTGTAGGAAGCACAATCCTTTTGTTCTGAGCAAGCTCACTGTTCTGGCCCTATAGGAAACACAGTAGAGTAGAAGAGTGCTCTTTTCTCTAATGCAGATTGTGTTTCTTGTAAAGCGAGCTAGCGTTTGTTTCCCAGTCCTAAATGGAGTTGAATCACATGCAGTTTCTGGTCCTACGAGCAAGAGTTTTTTTATGGTAAGAAGAGTCACTATTGCGCTGCCATTGCCATACACAGGACAAATAGCACTGGCGTCTGTTCCCAGCAAGTACATTGTATTGGACTGAAGAGGATCAACTGTTCTTGTCAGGTTCCTAAGCAGAATTGAACTAGATATGGCCGTGTGTGTAGGAAGCACAGATCTTTTGTTCTGAGCAAGCTCACTGTTGGGACCCTATAGGATTAACAGTAGAGTAGAAGAGTGCTCTTTTCTCAAAAGCAGAGTGTGTTTCTTGTAAGGCGAGCTAGCATTTGTTTCCCAGTCCTAAATGGAGTTGAATCACATGCAGTTTCTGGTCCTACGAGCAAGAGTTGTTTTCTGGTAAGGAAAGTCACTAATGTGCTCTCCTTGCCATACACAGTACAAAAAGCACTCGCGTCTGTTCCCAGCAAGTACAGTGTATCGGACTGAAGAGGAGCTACTGTTCTTGTCAGTTTCCTAAGCAGAGTTGAACTAGATAGGGCCCTTGTGTGTAGGAAGCACAGTTCTTATGTTCTGAGCAAGCTCACTGTTCTGGCCCTATAGGAAACACAGTAGAGTAGAAGAGTGCTCTTTTCTCTAAAGCAGAGTGTGTTTCTTGTAAGGCGAGCTAGCGTTTGTTTCCTAGTCCTAAATAGAGTTGAATCACATGCAGTTTCAGGTCCTACGAACAAGAGTTGTTTTCTGGTAAGCAAAGTCTCATTGCGCTCCCATTGCCAAACACAGTGCAAAGAGCACTCGCATCTGTTCCCAGCAAATACAGTGTATTGGACTGAATAGGTGCTACTGTTCTTGTCAGTTTCCTAAGCAGAGTTGAACTAGAGATGATCCGTGTTTGTAGGAGCACAGTTCTTTTGTTCTTTGCAAGATCACTGTTTGGACCCCATAGGAAACAAAGTAGAGTAGAAGAGTGTGCTTTTCTCTAAAGCAGAGTGTGTTTCTTGTAAGGCAAGCTAGCGTTTGTTTCACAGTCCTAAATGGAGTTGAATCCCATGCAGTTTCTGGGACTATGAGCAAGAGTTTTTTTCTGGTAAGAATAGTCACTGTTGCGCTGCCATTGCCATACACAGGACAAATACCACTGGCGTCTGCTCCCAGCAAGTACAGTGTATTGGACTGAAGAGGATCTACTGTTCTTGTCAGGTTCCTAAGCAGAATTGAACTAAATATGGCCGTGTGTGTAGGAAGCACAGTTCTTTTGTTCTGAGCAAGCTCACTGTTCAGACCCCTTAGGAAACACAGTAGAATAGAAGAGTGCTCTTTACTCAAAAGCAGAGTGTGTTTTTTGTAAGTCAAGCTATCGTTTGTTTCCCAGTCCTAAATGGAGTTGAATCACATGCAGTTTCTGGTCCTACGAGCAAGAGTTGTTTTCTGGTAAGGAAAGTCACTATTGCGCTCCCATTGCCATACACAGTGCAAATAGCGCATGTGTCTGTTCCCAGCAAGTACAGTGTATTGGACTGAAGAGGAGCTACTGTTCTTCTCAGTTTCCTAAGCAGAGTTGAACTAGATATGGCCCGTGTGTCTAGGAAGCACAGTTCATTTGTTCTGAGCAAGCTCACTGTTCTGGCCTTATAGGAAACACAGTATAGTAGAAGAGTGCTCGTTTGTCAAATGCAGAGTGTGTTTCTTGTAAGGCGAGCTAGCGGTTGTTTCCCTGTGCTAAATGGAGTTGAGTCATATGCAGTTTTTTGTCCTACGAGCAAGAGTTGTTTTCTGGTAAGACGAGTAACTATTGTGCTCCAATTGCCATACACAGTACAAATAGCACTTGCGTCTTTTCCCAGCAAGTACAGTGTATTGGACTGAATAGGAGCTACTGTTCTGGTCAGTATCCTAAGCAAAGTTGAACTAGATATGGTCCATGTGTGTAGGAAGCACAGTTCTTTTGTTCTGAGCAAGCTCATTGTTTGGACCCCATAGGAAGCACAGTAGAGTAGAAGAGTGCTCTTTTCTCAAAAGCAGAGAGTGTTTCTTGTAAGGCGAACTAGTGTTCGTTTCCCAGTCTTAAATGGAGTGGAATCACATGCAGTTTCTGGTCCTACGTGCAAGAGTTGTTTTATGGTAAGAATAGTCACTATTGCGCTGCCATTGCCATACACAGGACAAATAGCACTGGCGTCTGTTCCCAGCAAGTACAGTGTATTGGACTGAAGAGGATCTACTGTTCTTGTCAGTTTCCTAAGCAGAGCTGAACTAGATATGGCCCGTGTGTGTAGGAAGCACAGTTCTTATGTTCTGAGTAAGCTCACTGTTCTGGCCATATAGGAAACACAGTAGAGTAGAAGAGTGCTCTTTTCTCAAAAGCAGAGTGTGTTTCTTGTAAGGCGAGCTAGCATTTGTTTCCTAGTCCTAAATGGCGTTGAATCACATGCTGTTTGTGGTCCTATGAGCAAGAGATGTTTTCTGGTAAGGAAAGTCACTATTGTGCTCTCAATGCCATACACAGTGTAAATAGCACTCGCGTCTGTTCCCAGCAAGTACAGTGTATTGGACTGAAGAGGAGCTACTGTTCTTGTCAGTTTCCTAAGCAGAGTTGAACTACATATGGTCCCTGTGTGTAGGAAGCACAGTTCTTATGTTCTGAGCAAGCTCACTGTTTGGACCCATAGGAAACACAGTAGAGTAGAAGAGTGCTCTTTTCTCTAAAGCAGTGTGTTTCTTGTAAGGCGAGCTAGCGTTTGTTTCGCAGTCCTAAATGGAGTTGAATCACATGCAGTTTCTGGTCCTACGAGCAAGAGTTGTTTTCTGGCAAGGAGAGTCACTATTGAGCTCCCATTGCCATACACAGTGCAAATAGCACATGTGTCTGTTCCCAGCAAGTACAGTGTATTGGACTGAAGAGGATCTACTGTTCTTCTCAGTTTCCTAAGCAGAGTTGAACTAGATATGGCCCGTGTGTCTAGGAAGCACAGTTCATTTGTTCTGAGCAAGCTCACTGTTCTGGCCCTATAGGAAACACAGTAGAGTAGAAGAGTGCTCTTTTCTCAATAGCAGAGTGTGTTTCTTGTAAGGCGAGCTAGCGTTTGTTTCCCAGTCCTAAATAGAGTTGAGTCACATGCAGTTTTTTTGTTCTACGAGCAAGAGTTGTTTTCTGGTAAGACGAGTCACTATTGTGCTCCAATTGCCATACACAGTGCAAATAGCCCATGCGTCTGTTCCCAGCAAGTACAGTGTGTCGGACTGAAGAGGAGCTACTGTTCTTGTCAGATTCATAAGCAGAATTGAACTAGATATGGCCGTGCGTGTAGGAAGCACAGTTCTTTTGTTCTGAGCAAGCTCACTGTTCAGACCCCATAGGAAACACTTTAGAGTAGAAGAGTGCTGTTTTCTCAAAAGCAGAGGGTGTTTCTTGTAAAAGAGCTAGCGTTTGTTTCCCAGTCCTAAATGGAGTTGAATCACATGCAGTTTGTGGTCCTACTAGCAAGAGTTGTTTTATGGTAAGAATAGTCACTATTGCGCTCCCATTGCCATACACAAAACAAATAGCACTGGCGTCTGTTCCCAGCAAGTACAGTGTATTGGATTGAATAGGAGCTACTGTTCTTGTCAGTTTCCTAAGCAGAGTTGAACTACATATGGTCCTTGTGTGTAGGAAGCACAGTCTTTTGTTCTGAGCAAGCTCACTGTTTCGACCCCATAGGAAACACAGTAGAGTACAAGAGTGCTCTTTTCTCAAAAGCAGAGTGTGTTTCTTGTAAGGCGAGCTAGCGTTTGTGTCCCAGTCCTAAATGTAGTGGAATCACATGCAGTTTCTGGTCCTACGAGCAAGAGTTGTTTTCTGGTAAGGAAAGTCACTATTGCGCTCCCATTGCCACACACAGTGCAAAGAGCACTCGCATCTGTTCCCAGCAAGTACAGTGTATCGGACTGAAGAGGAGCTACTGTTCTTGTCAGTTTCCTAAGCAAAGTTGAACTAGATATGGCCCATGTGTGTAGGAAGCACAGATCTTTTGTTCTGAGCAAGCTCACTGTTCGGACCCCATAGGAAACACAGTAGAGTAGAAGAGTGCTCTTTTCTCTAAAGCAAAGTGTGTTTCTTGTAAGGTGAGCTAGCGTTTGTTTCCCAGTCCTAAATGGAGTGGAATCACATGCAGTTTCTGGTCCTACGATCAAGAGTTGTTTTATGGTAAGAATAGTCACTATAGCGCTGCCATTGCCATACACAGGACAAATAGCACTGGCGTCTGTTCGCAGCAAGTACAGTATATTGGACTGAAGAGGATCTACTGTTCTTGTCAGGTTCCTAAGCAGAATTGAACTAGATATGGCCGTGTGTGTAAGAAGCACAGTTCTTTAGGTCTGAGCAAAATCACTGTTCTGGCCCTATAGGAAACACAGTAGAGTAGAAGACTGCTCTTTTCTCAAAAGCAGAGTGTGTTTCTTGTAAGGCGAGCTTGCGTTTGTTTCCCAGTCCTAAATGGAGTTGAGTCACATGCAGTTTTTTTGTCCTACGAGCAAGAGCTGTTTTCTTGTATGAAGAGTCACTATTGTGCTCCCATTGCCATACACAGTGCAAATAGCACTCGCGTCTGCTCCCTGCATGTACAGAGTATTGGACTGAAGAGGAGCTCCTGTTCTTGTCAGTTTCCTAAGCAGAGTTGAACTAGATATGGCCCATGTGTGTAGGAAGCACAGTTCTTTTGTTAAGAGCAAGCTCACTGTTCGGACCCCATAGGAAACACAGTAGAGTAGAAGAGTGCTCTTTTCTCAAAAGCAGAGTGTGTTTCATGTAAGGCGAGCTAGCATTTGTTTCCCAGTCCTAAATGGAGTGGAATCACATGCAGTTTCTGGTCCTACGAGAAAGAGTTGTTTTCTCTTAAGGAAAGTCACTTTTGTGCTCCCATTGCCATACACAGTGCAAATAGCCCATGCGTCTGTTCCAAGCAAGTACAGTGTGTCGGACTGAAGAGGAGCTACTGTTCTTGTCAGATTCATAAGCAGAATTGAACTAGATATGGCCGTGCGTGTAGGAAGCACAGTTCTTTTTTCCGAGCAAGCTCACTGTTTGGAGCCCATAGGAAACACAGTAGAGTAGAAGAGTGCTCTTTTCTCAAAAGCAGAGTGTGTTACTTGTAAGGCGAGCTAGCATTTGTTTCCCATTCCTAAATAGAGTTGAATCACATGCAGTTTGTGGTCCTACTATCAAGAGTTGTTTTCTGGTAAGGAAAGTCACTATTGTGCTCCCATTGCCGTACACAGTGCAAATAGCACTGGCGTCTGTTCCCAGCAAGTACAGTGTATTGGACTGAATAGGTACTACTGTTCTTGTCAGTTTCCTAAGCAGAGTTGGATTGTATATGATCCATGTGTGTAGGAAGCACAGTTCTTTTGTTCTGAGCAAGCTCACTGTTTGGACCCCATAGGAAACACAGTAGAGTAGAAGAGTGCTCTTTTCTCTAAAGCAGAGTGTGTTTCTTGTAAGGCGAGCTAGCGTTTGTTTCCCAGTCCTAAATGGAGTTGAATCCCATGCAGTTTCTGGTACTACGAGCAAGAGTTGTTTTCTGGTAAGAAGAGTCACTATTGCGCTGCCCTTGCCATACACAGGACAAATAGCACTGGCGTCTGTTCGCAGCAAGTACAGTGTATTGGACTGAAGAGGATCTACTGTTCTTGTCAGGTTCCTAAGCAGAATTGAACTAGATATGGCAGTGTGTGTAGGAAGCACAGATCTTTTTTTCAGAGCAAGCTCACTGTTCGGACCCCATTGGAATCACAGTAGAGTAGAAGAGTGCTCTTTTCACTAAAGCAAAGTGTGTTTCTTGTAAGGCAAGCTAGCGTTTGTTTCCCAGTCCTAAATGGATTGGAATCACATGCAGTTTCTGGTCCTACGATCAAGAGTAGTTTTATGGTAAGAATAGTCACTATTGTGCTCACATTGCCATACAAAGGACAAATAGCACTGGCGTCTGTTCGCAGAAAGTACAGTGTAGTGGACTGAAGAGGATCTACTGTTCTTGTCAGGTTCCTAAGCAGAATTGAACTAGATATGTCCGAGTGTGTAGGAAGCACAGTTCTTTTGTTCTGAGCAAGCTCACTGTTCTGGCCCTATAGGAAACACAGTAGAGTAGAAGAGTGCTCTTTTCTCAAAAGCAGAGTGTGTTTCTTGTAAGGCGAGCTTGCGTTTGTTTCCCAGTCCTAAATGGAGTTGAGTCACATGCAGTTATTTTGTCCTACGAGCAAGAGTTGTTTTCTTGTATGAAGAGTCACTATTGCGCTCCCATTGCCATACACAGTGCAAATAGCCCTCGCGTCTGCTCCCTGCAAGTACAGAGTATTGGACTGAAGAGGAGCTCCTGTTCTTGTCAGTTTCCTAAGCAGAGTTGAACTAGATATGGCCCATGTGTTTAGGAAGCACAGTTATTATGTTCTGAGCAAGCTCACTGTTCTGGACCTATAGGAAACACAGTACAGTAGAAGAGTGCTCTTTTCTCTAAAGCAGAGTGTGTTTCTTGTAAGGCGAGCTCGCGTTTATTTCCCAGTCCTAAATGGAGTTGAGTCACATGCAGTTTTTGGTCCTATGAGAAAGAGATGTTTTTCTGGTAAGAAGAGTCACTATTGTGCTCCAAATGCCATACACAGTGCAAATAGCACTCGCCTCTGTTCCCAGCAAGTACAGTGTATTGGACTGAATAGAAGCTACTGTTCTTGTCAGTTTCCTAAGCAGAGTTGAACTAGATATGGCCCGTGTGTACGAAGCACAGTTCTTTTGTTCCGAGCAAGCTCACTGTTTGGAGCCCATAGGAAACACAGTAGAGTAGAAGAGTGCTCTTTTCTCAAAAGCAGAGTGTGTTTCTTGTAAGGCGAGCTAGCATTTGTTTCCCATTCCTAAATAGAGTTGAATCACATGCAGTTTCTGGTCCTATGAGCAAGAGTTGTTTTCTGGTAAGGAAAGTCACTATTGCGCTCCCATTGCCATACACATTGCAAATAGCACTCGCGTCTTTTCCCAGCAAGTACAGTGTATCGGACAGAAGAGGAGCTACTGTTCTTGTCAGTTTACTAAGCAGAGTTGAACTAGATATGGTCCGTGTATGTAGGAAGCACAGTTCTTTTGTTCTGAGCAAGCTCACTGTTTGGACCCCATAGGAAACACAGTAGATTAGAAGAGTGCTCTTTATTCTAAAGCAGAGTATGTTTCTTGTAAGGCGAGCTAGCATTTGTTTCCCAGTCCTAAATGGTGTGGAATCACATGCAGTTTCTGGTCCTACGAGCAAGAGTTGTTTTCTCGTAAGGAAAGTCACTTTTGTGCTCCCATTGCCATACACAGTGCAAATAGCCCATGCGTCTGTTCCCAGCAAGTACAGTGTATCGGACTGAAGAGGAGCTACTGTTCTTGTCAGTTTCCTAAGCAGAGTTGAACTACATATGGCCCCTGTGTGTAGGAGGCACAGTTCTTATGTTCTGAGCAAGCTCACTGTTCTGGCCCTATAGGAAACACTGTAGAGTAGAAGTGTGCTCTTTTCTCTAAAGCAGAGTGTGTTTCTTGTAAGGTAAGCTCGCATTTGTTTCCCAGTCCTAAATGGAGGTGAGTCACATGCAGTTTTTGGTCTTACGAGCAAGAATTGTTTTCTGGTAAGAAGAGTCACTATTGCGCTCCAAATGCCTTATACAGTGCAAATAGCACTCACGTCTGTTCCCAGCAAGTACAGTGTATTGGACTGAATAGGAGCTACTGTTCTTGTCAGTTTCCTAAGCAGAGTTGAACTAGATATGGTCCATGTGTGTGGGAAGCACAGTTCTTTTGTTCTTAGCAAGCTCACTGTTTGTACCCCATAGGAAACACAGTGGAGTAGAAGAGTGCTCTTTTTTCAAAAGCAGAGTGTGTTTCTTGTAAGGCGTACTAGCATTTGTTTCCCAGTCCTAAGTGGAGTTGAATCCCATGCAGTTTCTGGTACTATGAGCAAGAGTTGTTTTCTGGTAAGAAGAGTCACTATTGCGCTGCCATTGCCATAAACAGGACAAATAGCACTGGCGTCTGTGCGCAGCAAGTACAGTGTATTGGACTGAATAGGAGCTACTGTTCTTGTCAGGTTCTTAGCAGACTTGAAATAGATATGGCCGTGTGTGTAGGAAGAACAGTTTTTTTTGTTCTGAGCAAGCTCACTGTTCGGACACCATAGGAAACACAGTAGAGTAGAAGAATGCTCTTTTCTCTAAAGCAGAGTGTGTTTCTTGGAAGGCGAGCTAGCGTTTGTTTCCCAGTCCTAAATGGAGTTGAATCACATGCAGTTTCTGGTACTAAGAGCAAGAGTTGTTTTCTGGTAAGGAAAGTCACTTTTGCGCTCCCATTGCCATACACAGTGCAAATAGCCAATGCGTCTGTTCCCAGCAAGTACAGTGTATCGGACTGAAGAGGAGCTACTGTTCTTCTCAGTTTCCTAAGCAGAGTTGAACTAGTTATGGCCCGTGTGTAGGAAGCACAGTTCTTTTGTTCTGAGCAAGCTCACTGTTCTGGCCCTATAGGAAACACATTATAGTAGAAGAGTGCTCTTTTCTCTAAAGCAGAGTGTGTTTCTTGTAAGGCGAGCTAGCGTTTGTTTCCCAGTCCTAAATGAAGTTGAATGACATGCAGTTTCTGGTCCTAAGAGCAAGAGTTGTTTTCTGGTAAGGAAAGTCACTATTGTGCTCCCATTGCCATACACAGTGCAAATAGCTCTCGCGTCTGTTCCCAGCAAGTACAGTGTATCGGACAGAAGAGGAGCTACTGTTCTTGTCAGTTTCCTACGCAGAGTTGAAGTAGATACAGCCCGTGTGTGTAGGAGCACAGTTCTTATGTTCTGAGCAAGCTCACCGTTCTGGCCCTATAGGAAACACAGTAGAGTAGAAGAGTGCTCTTTTCTCAAAAGCAGAGTGTGTTTCATGTAAGGCGAGCTAGCATTTGTTTCCCAGTCCTAAATGGAGTTGAATCACATGCAGTTTCTGGTCCTACGAGGAAGAGTTGTTTTCTGGTAAGGAAAGTGACTATTGTGCTCCCATTGCCATCCACAGTACAAATAGCACTCGCGTCTGTTCCCAGCAAGTACAGTATATCGGACTGAAGAGGAGCAACAGTTCTTGTCAGTTTCCTAAGCAGAGTTGAACTAGATGTGGCCCGTGTGTAGGAAGCACAATTCTTTTGTTCTGAGCAAGCTCACTGTTCGGACCCCATAGGAAACACAGTAGAGTAGAAGAGTGCTCTTTTCTCAAAAGCAGAGTGTGTTTCTTGTAAGGCGAGCTAGCGTTTGTTTCCCAGTCCTAAATGGAGTTGAATCCCATGGAGTTTCTGTTACTACGAGCAAGAATTGTTTTCTGGTAACAAGAGTCACTATTGCGCTCCCATTGCCATACACAGGACAAATAGCACTGGCGTCTGTTCGCAGCAAGTACAGTGTATTGGACTGAAGAGGATCTACTGTTCTTGTCAGGTTCCTAAGCAGAATTGAACTAGATATGACAGTGTGTGTAGGAAGCACAGATCTTTTGTTCAGAGCAAGCTCACTGTTCGGACCCCATAGGAAACGCAGTAGAGTAGAAGAGTGCTCTTTTCTCTAAAGCAGAGTGTGTTTCTTGTAAGGCGAGCTCGCGTTTGTTTCCCAGTCCTAAATGGAGTTGAGTCACAGGCAGTTTTTGGTCCTACGAGCAAGAGTTGTTTTCTGGTAAGAAGAGTCACTATTGCGCTCCAAATGCCATACACAGTGCAAATAGCACTGGTGTCTGTTCCCAGCAAGTACAGTGTATTGGACTGAATAGGAGCTACTGTTCTTGTCAGCTTCCTAAGCAGAGTTGAACTAGATCTGGCCCGTGTGTAGGAAGCACAGTTCTTTTGTTCTGAGCAAGCTCACTGTTCTTGCCCTATAGGAAACACAGTAGAGTAGAAGAGTGCTCTTTTCTCTAAAGCAGAGTGTGTTTCTTGAAAGGCGAGCTAGCGTTTGTTTCCCAGTCCTAAATGGAGTTGAATCACATGCAGTTTCTGGTCATAGGAGCAAGAGTTGTTTTATGGTAAGAGAAGTCACTATTGTGCTGCCATTGCCATACACAGGACAAATAGGGCTGGCGTCTGCTCCCAGCAAGTACAGTGTATTGGACTGAAGAGGATCTTCTGTTCTTTTCAGGTTACTAAGCAGACTTGAGCTAGATATGGCCGTGTGTGTAGGAAGCGCAGTTCTTTTGTTCTGAGCAAGCTCACTGTTCGGACGCCATAGGAAACACAGTAGAGTAGAAGAGTGCTCTTTTCTCAAAAGCAGAGTGTGTTTCTTGTAAGTGGAGCTAGCATTTGTTTCCCAGTCCTAAATGAAGTTGAATCACATGCAGTTTCTGGTCCTACGAGCAAGAGTTGTTTTCTGGTAAGAAAAGTCACTATTGCGCTCCCATTGCAATACACAGTGCAAATAGCACTCGCGTCTGTTCCCAGCAAGTACAGTGTATTGGACTGAATAGAAGCTACTGTTCTTGTCAGTTTCCTAAGCAGAGTTGAACTACATATGGTCCGTGTGTGTAGGAAGCACAGTTATTATGTTTTGAGCAAGCTCACTGTTCTGCCCCTGTAGGAAACACAGAAGAGTAGAAGAGTGCTCTTTTCTCTAAAGCAGAGTGTGTTTCTTGTAAGGCGAGCTCGCGTTTGTTTCCCAGTCCTAAATGGAGTTGAGTCACAGGCAGTTTTTGGTCCTACGAGCAAGAGTTGTTTTCTGGTAAGAAGAGTCACTATTGCGTTCCAAATTCCATACACAGTGCAAATAGCACTCGCGTCTGTTCCCATCACGTACAGTTTATTGGACTGAATAGAAGCTACTGTTCTTGTCAGGTTCCTAAGCAGAGTTGAACTAGATATGGCCCGTGTGTAGGAAGCACAGTTCTTTTGTTCTGAGCAAGCTCACTGTTTGGAGCCCATAGGAAACACAGTAGAGTAGAAGAGTGCTCTTTTCTCAAAAGCAGAGTGTGTTTCTTGTAAGGCGAGCTAGCGTTTGTTTCCCATTCCTAAATAGAGTTGAATCACATGCAGTTTCTGGTCCTACAAGCAAGAGTTGTTTTCTGGTAAGGAAAGTCACTATTGCGCTCCCATTGCCATACACAGTGCAAATAGCACTCGCGTCTGTTCCCAGCAAGTACAGTGTATCGGACTGAAGAGGAGCTACTGTTCTTGTCAGTTTACTAAGCAGAGTTGAACAATATATGGTCCCTGTATGTAGGAAGCACAGTTCTTTTGTTCTGAGCAAGCTCACTGTTTGGACCCCATAGGAAACACAGTAGATTAGAAGAGTGCTCTTTTCTCTAAAGCAGAGTATGTTTCTTGTAAGGCGAGCTAGCATTTGTTTCCCAGTCCTAAATGGTGTGGAATCACATGCAGTTTCTGGTCCTACGAGCAAGAGTTGTTTTCTCTTAAGGAAAGTCACTTTTGTGCTCCCATTGCCATACACAGTGCAAATAGCCCATGCGTCTGTTCCAAGCAAGTACAGTGTGTCGGACTGAAGAGGAGCTACTGTTCTTGTCAGATTCATAAGCAGAATTGAACTAGATATGGCCGTGCGTGTAGGAAGCACAGTTCTTTTGTTCTGAGCAAGCTCACTGTTCGGACCCCATAGGAAACACTTTAGAGTAGAAGAGTGCTGTTTTCTCAAAAGCAGAGTGTGTTTCTTGTAAGGCGAGCTAGCGTTTGTTTCCCAGTCCTAAATGGAGTTGAATCACATGCAGTTTGTGGTCCTACGAGCAAGAGTTGTTTTATGGTAAGAATAGTCACTATTGCGCTCCCATTGCCATACACAGGACAAATAGCACTGGCGTCTGTTCCCAGCAAGTACAGTGTATTGGACTGAATAGGAGCTACTGTTCTTGTCAGTTTCCTAAGCAGAGTTGAACTACATATGGTCCTTGTGTGTAGGAAGCACAGTCTTTTGTTCTGAGCAAGCTCACTGTTTCGACCCCATAGGAAACACAGTAGAGTACAAGAGTGCTCTTTTCTCGAAAGCAGAGTGTGTTTCTTGTAAGGCGAGCTAGCGTTTGTTTCCCAGTCCTAAATGGAGTGGAATCACATGCAGTTTCTGGTCCTACGTGCAAGAGTTGTTTTATGGTAAGAATAGTCACTATTGCGCTGCCATTGCCATACACAGGACAAATAGCACTGGCGTCTGTTCCCAGCAAGTACAGTGTATTGGACTGAAGAGGATCTACTGTTCTTGTCAGGTTCCTAAGCAGAACTGAACTAGATATGGCCCTTGTGTAGGAAGCACAGTTCTTTTGTTCTGAGCAAGCTCACTGTTCGGACCCCATAGGAAACACAGTAGAGTAGAAGAGTGCTCTTTTCTCAAAAGCAGAGTGTGTTTCTTGTAAGGCGAGCTAGCGTTTGTTTCCCAGTCCTAAATGGAGTTGAATCACATGCAGTTTCTTTTCCTACGAACAAGAGTTGTTTTCTGGTAAAAAAAAGTCACTATTGTGCTCACATTGCCATACACAGGGCAAATAGCACTCGCGTCTGTTCCCAGCAATTACAGTGTATTGGACTAAAGAGGAGCTACTGTTCTTTTCAGTTTCCTAAGCAGAGTTGAACTACATATGGTCCTTGTGTGTAGGAAGCACAGTCTTTTGTTCTGAGCAAGCTCACTGTTTGGAACCCATAGGAAACACAGTAGAGTAGAAGAGTGCTCTTTTCTCAAAAGCAGAGTGTGTTTCTTGTAAGGCGACCTAGCGTTTGTGTCCCAGTCCTAAATGGAGTGGAATCACTTGCAGTTTCTGGACCTACGTGCAAGAGTTGTTTTATGGTAAGAATAGTCACTATTGCGCTGCCATTGCCATACACAGGACAAATAGCACTGGCGTCTGTTCCCAGCAAGTACAGTGTATTGGACTGAAGAGGATCTACTGTTCTTGTCAGGTTCCTAAGCAGAATTGAACTAGATATGGCCCTTGTGTAGTAAGCACAGTTCTTTTGTTCTGAGCAAGCTCACTGTTCGGACCACATAGGAAACACAGTAGAGTAGAAGAGTGCTCTTTTCTCAAAAGCAGAGTGTGTTTGTTGTAAGGCGAGCTAGCGTTTGTTTCCCAGTCCTAAATGGAGTTGAATCAAATGCAGTTTCTGTTCCTACGAGCAAGAGTTGTTTTCTGGTAAGGAAAGTCACTATTGCGCTCCCATTGCCATACACAGTGCAAATAGCACTCGCGTCTGTTCCCAGCAAGTACAGTGTATCGGACTGAAGAGGAGCTACTGTTCTTGTCAGTTTCCTAAGCAGAGCTGAACTAGATATGGCCCGTGTTTGTAGGAAGCACACTTCTTATGTTCTGAGCAAGCTCACTGTTCTGGCCATATAGGAAACACAGTAGAGTAGAAGAGTGCTCTTTTCTCAAAAGCAGAGTGTGTTTCTTGTAAGGCGAGCTAGCATTTGTTTCCCAGTCCTAAATGGCGTTGAATCACATGCTGTTTGTGGTCCTACGAGCAAGAGTTGTTTTCTGGAAAGGAAAGTCACTATTGTGCTCTAAATACCATACACAGTGTAAATAGCACTCGCGTCTGTTCCCAGCAAGTACAGTGTATTGGACTGAAGAGGAGCTACTGTTCTTGTCAGTTTCCTAAGCAGAGTTGAACTACATATGATCCGTGAGTGTAGGAAGCACAGTTCTTATGTTCTGAGCAAGCTCACTGTTTGGACCACATAGGAAACACAGTAGAGTAGAAGAGTGCTCTTTTCTCTAAAGCAGTGTGTTTCTTGTAAGGCGAGCTAGTGTTTGTTTCCCAGTCCTAAATGGAGTTGAATCACATGAAGTTTCTGGTCCTATGAGCAAGAGTTGTTTTCTGGCAAGGAAAGTCACTATTGTGCTCCCTTTGCCATACACAGTGCAAATAGCACATGTGTCTGTTCCCAGCAATTACAGTGTATTGGACTGAAGAGGAGCTACTGTTCTTCTCAGTTTCCTAAGCAGAGTTGAACTAGATATGGCCCGTGTGTCTAGGAAGCACAGTTCATTTGTTCTGAGCAAGCTCACTGTTCTGGCCCTATAGGAAAAACAGTAGAGTAGAAGAGTGCTCTTTTCTCAAAAGCAGAGTGTGTTTCTTGTAAGGCGAGCTAGCGTTTATTTCCCAGTCCTAAATAGAGTTGAGTCACATGCAGTTTTTTGTCCTACGAGCAAGAGTTGTTTTCTGGTAAGACAAGTCACTATTGTGCTCCCATTGCCATCCACAGTACAAATAGCACTCGCGTCTGTTCCCAGCAAGTACAGTGTATCGGACTGAAGAGGAGCTACAGTTCTTGTCAGTTTCCTAAGCAGAGTTGAACTAGATGTGGCCCGTGTGTAGGAAGCACAATCCTTTTGTTCTGACCAAGCTCACTGTTCTGGCCCTATAGGAAACGCAGTAGAGTAGAAGAGTGCTCTTTTCTCTAATGCAGATTGTGTTTCTTGTAAAGCGAGCTAGCGTTTGTTTCCCAGTCCTAAATGGAGTTGAATCACATGCAGTTTCTGGTCCTATGAGCAAGAGTTGTTTTATGGTAAGAAGAGTCAGTATTGCGCTGCCATTGCCATACACAGGACAAATAGCACTGGCGTCTGTTCCCAGCAAGTACATTGTATTGGACTGAAGAGGATCAACTGTTCTTGTCAGGTTCCTAAGCAGAATTGAACTAGATATGGCCGTGTGTGTAGGAAGCACAGATCTTTTGTTCTGAGTAAGCTCACTGTTCGGACCCTATAGGAATCACAGTAGAGTAGAAGAGTGCTCTTTTCTCTAAAGCAGAGTGTGTTTCTTGTAAGGCGAGCTAGCATTTGTCTCCCAGTCCTAAATGGAGTTGAATCACATGCAGTTTCTGGTCCTACGAGCAAGAGTTGTTTTCTGGTAAGGAAAGTCACTAATGTGCTCTCCTTGCCATACACAGTACAAAAAGCACTCGCGTCTGTTCCCAGCAAGTACAGTGTATCGGACTGAAGAGGAGCTACTGTTCTTGTCAGTTTCCTAAGCAGAGTTGAACTAGATATGGCCCTTGTGTGTAGGAAGCACAGTTCTTATGTTCTGAGCAAGCTCACTGTTCTGGCCCTATAGGAAACACAGTAGAGTAGAAGAGTGCTCTTTTCTCAAAAGCAGAGTGTGTTTCTCGTAAGGTGAGCTAGCGTTTGTTTCCCAGTCCTAAATAGAATTGAGTCACATGCAGTTTTTTGTCCTACGAGCAAGAGTTGTTTTCTGGTAAGACGAGTCATTATTGTGCTCCAATTGCCATACCCAGTACAAAGAGCACTCGCGTCTGTTCCCAGCAAGTACAGTGTATTGGACTGAATAGGAGCTACTGTTCTTGTCAGTTTCCTAAGCAAAGTTGAACTAGATATGGTCCATGTGTGTAGGAAGCACAGTTCTTTTGTTCTGAGCAAGCTCACTGTTTGGACAGCATTGGAAACACAGTAGAGTAGAAGAGTGCTCTTTTCTCAAAAGCAGAGTATGTTTCTTGTAAGGCGAGCTAGCGTTTGTTTCCCAGTCCTAAATGGAGTTGAATCACATGCAGTTTCTGGTCCTACAAGCAAGAGTTGTTTTCTGGTAAGGAAAGTCACTATTGCGCTCCCATTGCCATACACAGTGCAAATAGCACTCGCGTCTGTTCCCAGCAAGTACAGTGTATCGGACCGAAGAGGAGCTACTCTTCTTGTCAGTTTCCTTAGCAGAGTTGAACTAGATATGGCCCGTGTGTGTAGGAAGCACAGTTCTTATGTTCTGAGCAAGCTCACTGTTCTGGCCATATAGGAAACACAGTATAGTAAATGAGTGCTCTTTTCTCTAAAGCAGAGTGTGTTTCTTGTAAGGCGAGCTAGCGTTTGTTTCCCAGTCCTAAATGGAGTTGAATCACATGCAGTTTCTAGTCCTACGAACAAGAGTTGTTTTCTGGTAAGACGAGTCACTATTGTGCTCCAATTGCCTTACACAGTGCAAAGAGCACTCCATCTGTTCCCAGGAAATACAGTGTATTGGACTGAATAGATGCTACTGTTCTTGTCAGTTTTTTAAGCAGAGTTGAACTACATATGGTCCGTGTGTGTAGGAAGCACAGTTCTTTTGTTCTGAGCAAGCTCACTGTTTGGATCCCCATAGGAAACACAGTAGAGTAGAAGAGTGCTCTTTTCTCTAAAGCAGAGTGTGTTTCTTGTAAGGCGAGCTAGTGTTTGTTTCGCAGTCCTAAATGGAGTTGAATCCCATGCAGTTTCTGGTACTATGAGCAAGAGTTGTTTTCTGGTAAGAAGAGTCACTATTGTGCTGCCATTGCCATACACAGGACAAATAGCACTGGCGTCTGTTCGCAGCAAGAACAGTGTATCGGACTGAAGAGGAGCTAGTGTTCTTGTCAGTTTCCTAAGCGAAGTTGAACTAGATATGGCCCGTGTGTGTAGGAAGCACAGTTCTTATGTTCTGAGCAAGCTCACTGTTCTGGCCCTATAGGAAACACAGTAGAGTAAATGAGTGCTCTTTTCTCTAAAGCAGAGTGTGTTTCTTGTAAGGCGAGCTAGCGTTTGTTTCCCAGTCCTAAATGGAGTTGAATCACATGCAGTTTCTTTTCCTACGAACCAGAGTTGTTTTATGGTAAAAAAGTCATTATTGTGCTCCCATTGCCATACATAGGGCAAATAGCACTCGCGTCTGTTCCCAGCAAGTACAGTGTATTGGACTGAAGAGGAGCTACTGTTCTTGTCAGTTTCCTAAGCAGAGTTGAACTACATATTGTCCTTGTGTGTAGGAAGCACTGTCTTTTGTTCTGGGCAAGCTCACTATTTGGACCCCATATGAAACACAGTAGAGTAGAAGAGTGCTCTTTTCTCAAAAGCAGAGAGTGTTTCTTGTAAGGCGAGCTAGCGTTTGGGTCCCAGTCCTAAATGGAGTTGAATCACATGCAGTTTGTGGTCCTACGTGCAAGAGTTGTTTTCTGGTAAGAAGAGTCACTATTGCGCTGCCATTGCCATACACAGGACAAATAGCACTGGCGTCTGTTCCCAGCAAGTAGAGTATTGGACTGAAGAGGATCTACTGTTCTTGTCAGGTTCCTAAGCAGAATTGAACTAGATATGGCCCTTGTGTAGTAAGCACAGTTCTTTTGTTCTGAGCAAGCTCACTGTTTGGACCCCATAGGAAACAAAGTAGAGTAGAAGAGTGCTCTTTTCTCAAAAGCAGAGTGTGTTTCTTGTAAGGCGAGCTAGCGTTTGTTTCCCAGTCCTAAATGGAGTTGAATCAAATGCAGTTTCGGTCCTACGAGCAAGAGTTGTTTTCTGGTAAGGAAAGTCACTATTGCGCTCCCATTGCCATACACAGTGCAAATAGCACTCATATCTGTTCCCAGCAAGTACAGTGTATCGGACTGAAGAGGAACTACTGTTCTTGTCAGTTTCCTAAGCAGAGCTGAACTAGATATGGCCCTTGTGTGTAGGAAGCACAGTTCTTATGTTTTGAGCAAGCTCACTGTTCTGGCCATATAGGAAACACAGTAGAGTAGAAGAGTGCTCTTTTCTCAAAAGCAGAGTGTGTTTCTTGTAAGGCGAGCTAGCATTTGTTTCCCAGTCCTAAATGGCGTTGAATCACATGCTGTTTGTGTTCCTACAAGCAAGAGTTGTTTTCTGGTAAGGAAAGTCACATTGCACTCCCATTGCCATACACAGTGCAAAGAGCACTCGCGTCTGTTCCCAGCAAGTACAGTGTATTGGACTGAATAGGAGCTACTGTTCTTGTCAGTTTCCTAAGCAGAGTTGAACTACATATGTTCCTTGTGTGTAGGAAGCACAGTCTTTTGTTCTGAGCAAGCTCACTGTTCGGACCCCACAGGAAACACAGTAGAGTAGAAGAGTGCTCTTTTCTCAAAAGCAGAGTGTGTTTCTTGTAAGGCGAGCTAGCGTTTGGTTCCCAGTCCTAAAAGGAGTTGAATCACATGCAGTTTGTGGTCCTACGTGCAAGAGTTGTTTTCTGGTAAGAAGAGTCACTATTGCGCTGCCATTGCCATACACAGGACAAATAGCACTGGCGTCTGTTCCCAGCAAGTAGAGTATTGGACTGAAGAGGATCTACTGTTCTTGTCAGGTTCCTAAGCAGAATTGAACTAGATATGGCCCTTGTGTAGTAAGCACAGTTCTTTTGTTCTGAGCAAGCTCACTGTTTGGACCCCATAGGAAACAAAGTAGAGTAGAAGAGTGCTCTTTTCTCAAAAGCAGAGTGTGTTTCTTGTAAGGCGAGCTAGCGTTTGTTTCCCAGTCCTAAATGGAGTTGAATCAAATGCAGTTTCGGTCCTACGAGCAAGAGTTGTTTTCTGGTAAGGAAAGTCACTATTGCGCTCCCATTGCCATACACAGTGCAAATAGCACACATATCTGTTCCCAGCAAGTACAGTGTATCGGACTGAAGAGGAACTACTGTTCTTGTCAGTTTCCTAAGCAGAGCTGAACTAGATATGGCCCTTGTGTGTAGGAAGCACAGTTCTTATGTTCTGAGCAAGCTCACTGTTCTGGCCATATAGGAAACACAGTAGAGTAGAAGAGTGCTCTTTTCTCAAAAGCAGAGTGTGTTTCTTGTAAGGCGAGCTAGCATTTGTTTCCCAGTCCTAAATGGCGTTGAATCACATGCTGTTTGTGTTCCTACAAGCAAGAGTTGTTTTCTGGTAAGGAAAGTCACATTGCGCTCCCATTGCCATACACAGTGCAAAGAGCACTCGCGTCTGTTCCCAGCAAGTACAGTGTATTGGACTGAATAGGAGCTACTGTTCTTGTCAGTTTCCTAAGCAGAGTTGAACTACATATGTTCCTTGTGTGTAGGAAGCACAGTCTTTTGTTCTGAGCAAGCTCACTGTTCGGACCCCACAGGAAACACAGTAGAGTAGAAGAGTGCTCTTTTCTCAAAAGCAGAGTGTGTTTCTTGTAAGGCGAGCTAGCGTTTGGTTCCCAGTCCTAAATGGAGTTGAATCAAATGCAGTTTTGGTCCTACGAGCAAGAGTTGTTTTCTGGTAAGGAAAGTCACTATTGCGCTCCCAATGCCATACACAGTGCAAATAGCACTCGCGTCTGTTCCCAGCAACACAGTGTTTCGGACTGAAGAGGAGCTACTGTTCTTTTCAGTTTCCTAAGCAGAGCTGAACTAGATATGGCCCCTGTGTTTAGGAAGCACAGTTCTTATGTTCTGAGCAAGCTCACTGTTCTGGCCATATAGGAAACACAGTAGAGTAAAAGAGTGCTCTTTTCTCAAAAGCAGAGTGTGTTTCTTTTGAGGCGAGCTAGCATTTGTTTCCCAGTCGTAAATGGCATTGAATCACATGCTGTTTGTGGTCCTACGAGCAAGAGTTGTTTTCTGGTAAGGAAAGTCACTATTGTGCTCTCAATGCCATACACAGTGTAAATAGCACTCGCGTCTGTTCCCAGCAAGTACAGTGTATAGGACTGAAGAGGAGCTGCTGTTCTTGTCAGTTTCCTAAGCAGAGTTGAACTACATATGGTCCGTGTGTGTAGGAAGCACAGTTCTTATGTTCTGAGCAAGCTCACTGTTTGGACCACATGGGAAACACAGTAGAATAGAAGAGTGCTCTTTTCTCTAAAGCAGTGTGTTTCTTGTAAGCGAGCTAGCGTTTGTTTCCCAGTCCTAAATGGAGTTGAATCACATGCAGTTTCTGGACCTACGAGCAAGAGTTGTTTTCTGGCAAGGAAAGTCACTATTGCGCTCCCATTGCCATACACAGTGCAAATAGCACATGTGTCTGTTCCCAGCAAGTACAGTGTATTGGACTGAAGAGGAGCTACTTTTCTTCTCAGTTTCCTAAGCAGAGTTGAACTAGATATAGCCCGTGTGTCTAGGAAGCACAGTTCATTTGTTCTGAGCAAGCTCACTGTTCTGGCCCTATAGGAAACACAGTAGAGTAGAAGAGTGCTCTTTTCTCAAAAGTAGAGTGTGTTTCTTGTAAGGCGAGCTAGCGTTTGTTTCTCAGTCCTAAATAGAGTTGAGTCACATGCAGTTTTTTGTCCTACGAGCAAGAGTTGTTTTCTGGTAAGACGAGTTACTATTTTGCTCCAATTGCCATACACAGTACAAATAGCACTCGCGTCTGTTCCCAGCAGGTACAGTGTATTGGACTGAATAGGCGCTACTGTTCTTGTCAGTTTCCTAAGCAAAGTTGAACTAGATATGGTCCATGTGTGTAGGAAGCACAGTTCTTTTGTTCTGAGCAAGCTAACTGTTTGGACCGTATTGGAAACACAGTAGAGTAGAAGAGTGCTCTTTTCTCAAAAGCAGAGTATGTTTCTTGTAAGGCAAGCTAGCGTTTGGTTCCCAGTCCTAAATGGAGTTGAATCAAATGCAGTTTCTGGTCCTACGAGCAAGAGTTGTTTTCTGGTAAGGAAAGTCACTATTGCGCTCCCATTGCCATACACAGTGCAAATAGCACTCGCGTCTGTTCCCAGCAAGTACAGTGTATCGGACCAAAGAGGAGCTACTCTTCTTGTCAGTTTCCTTAGCAGAGTTGAACTAGATATGGCCCGTGTGTGTAGGAAGCACAGTTCTTATGTTCTGAGCAAACTCACTGTTCTGGCCATATAGGAAACACAGTAGAGTAAATGAGTGCTCTTTTCTCTAAAGCAGAGTGTGTTTCTTGTAAGGCGAGCTAGCGTTTGTTTCCTAGTCCTAAATGGAGTTGAATCACATGCAGTTTCTGGTCCTACGAACAAGAGTTGTTTTCTGGTAATGAAAGTCACATTGCGCTCCGATTGCCATACACAGTGCAAAGAGCACTCGCATCTGTTCCCAGCAAGTACAGTGTATTGGACTGAATAGGTGCTACTGTTCTTGTCAGTTTCCTAAGCAGAGTTGAACTACATATGGTCCGTGTGTGTAGGAAGCACAGTTCTTTTGTTCTGAGCAAGCTCACTGTTTGGACCCCATAGGAAACACAGTAGAGTAGAAGAGTGCTCTTTTCTCTAAAGCAGAGTGTGTTTCTTGTAAGGCGAGCTAACGTTTGTTTCGCAGTCCTAAATGGAGTTGAATCCCATGCAGTTTCTGGTACTATGAGCAAGAGTTGTTTTCTGGTAAGAAGAGTCACTGTTGTGCTGCCATTGCCATACACAGGACAAATAGCACTGGCGTCTGTTCGCAGCAAGTACAGTGTATCGGAATGAAGAGGAGCTACTGTTCTTGTCAGTTTCCTAAGCAAAGTTGAACTAGATATGGCCCGTGTGTGTAGGAAGCACAGTTCTTATGTTCTGAGCAAGCTCTCTGTTCTGGCCCTATAGGAAACACAGTAGAGTAAATGAGTGCTCTTTTCTCTAAAGCAGAGTGTGTTTCTTGTAAGGCGAGCTAGCGTTTGTTTCCTAGTCCTAAATGGAGTTGAATAACATGCAGTTTCTGGTCCTATGAGCAAGAGTTGTTTTCTGGTAAGGAAAGTCACTATTGTGATCCCATTGCCATACACAGTGTAAATAGCACTGGCGTCTGTTCCCAGCAAGTACAGTGTATTGGACTGAATAGGTGCTACTGTTCTTGTCAGTTTCCTAAGCAGAGTTGAACTATATATGAGCCATGTGTGTAGGAAGCACAGTTCTTTTGTTCTGAGCAATCTCACTGTTTGGACCCCATAAGAAACACAGTAGAGTTGAAGAGTGCTCTTTTCTCTAAAGCAGAGTGTGTTTCTTGTAAGGCGAGCTATCGTTTGTTTCCCAGTCCTAAATGGAGTTGAATCCCATGCAGTTTCTGGTACTACGAGCAAGAGTTGTTTTCTGGTAAGAAGAGTCACTATTGCGCTGCCATTGCCATACACAGGACAAATAGCACTGGCATCTGTTCGCAGCAAGTACAGTGTATTGGACTGAAGAGGATCTACTGTTCTTGTCAGGTTCCTAAGCAGAATTTAACAAGATATGGCAGTGTGTGTAGGAAGCACAGATCTTTTGTTCAGAGCAAGCTCACTGTTCGGACCCCATAGGAAACACAGTAGAGTAGAAGAGTGCTCTTTTCTCTAAAGCAAAGTCTGTTTCTTGTAAGGCGAGCTAGCGTTTGTTTCCCAGTCCTAAATTGAGTGGAATCACATGCAGTTTCTGGTCCTACGATCAAGAGTTGTTTTATGGTAAGAATAGTCACTATAGCGCTGCCATTGCCATACACAGGACAAATAGCACTGGCGTCTGTTCGCAGCAAGTACAGTATATTGGTCTGAAGAGGATCTACTGTTCTTGTCAGTTTCCTAAGCAGAGTTGAACTACATATGTTCCTTGTGTGTAGGAAGCACAGTCTTTTGTTCTGAGCAAGCTCACTGTTCGGACCCCACAGGAAACACAGTAGAGTAGAAGAGTGCTCTTTTCTCAAAAGCAGAGTGTGTTTCTTGTAAGGCGAGCTAGCGTTTGTTTCCCAGTCCTAAATGGAGTTGAATCCATTGCAGTTTTGGTCCTACGAGCAAGAGTTGTTTTCTGGTAAGGAAAGTCACTATTGCGCTCCCAATGCCATACACAGTGCAAATAGCACTCGCGTCTGTTCCCAGCAACACAGTGTTTCGGACTGAAGAGGAGCTACTGTTCTTTTCAGTTTCCTAAGCAGAGCTGAACTAGATATGGCCCCTGTGTTTAGGAAGCACAGTTCTTATGTTCTGAGCAAGCTCACTGTTCTGGCCATATAGGAAACACAGTAGAGTAAAAGAGTGCTCTTTTCTCAAAAGCAGAGTGTGTTTCTTTTGAGGCGAGCTAGCATTTGTTTCCCAGTCCTAAATGGCGTTGAATCACATGCTGTTTGTGGTCCTACGAGCAAGAGTTGTTTTCTGGTAAGGAAAGTCACTATTGTGCTCTCAATGCCATACACAGTGTAAATAGCACTCGCGTCTGTTCCCAGCAAGTACAGTGTATAGGACTGAAGAGGAGCTGCTGTTCTTGTCAGTTTCCTAAGCAGAGTTGAACTACATATGGTCCGTGTGTGTAGGAAGCACAGTTCTTATGTTCTGAGCAAGCTCACTGTTTGGACCACATGGGAAACACAGTAGAGTAGAAGAGTGCTCTTTTCTCTAAAGCAGTGTGTTTCTTGTAAGCGAGCTAGCGTTTGTTTCCCAGTCCTAAATGGAGTTGAATCACATGCAGTTTCTGGACCTACGAGCAAGAGTTGTTTTCTGGCAAGGAAAGTCACTATTGCGCTCCCATTGCCATACACAGTGCAAATAGCACATGTGTCTGTTCCCAGCAAGTACAGTGTATTGGACTGAAGAGGAGCTACTGTTCTTCTCAGTTTCCTAAGCAGAGTTGAACTAGATATGGCCCGTGTGTCTAGGAAGCACAGTTCATTTGTTCTGAGCAAGCTCACTGTTCTGGCCCTATAGGAAACACAGTAGAGTAGAAGAGTGCTCTTTTCTCAAAAGTAGAGTGTGTTTCTTGTAAGGCGAGCTAGCGTTTGTTTCTCAGTCCTAAATAGAGTTGAGTCACATGCAGTTTTTTGTCCTACGAGCAAGAGTTGTTTTCTGGTAAGACGAGTCACTATTTTGCTCCAATTGCCATACACAGTACAAATAGCACTCGCGTCTGTTCCCAGCAGGTACAGTGTATTGGACTGAATAGGCGCTACTGTTCTTGTCAGTTTCCTAAGCAAAGTTGAACTAGATATGGTCCATGTGTGTAGGAAGCACAGTTCTTTTGTTCTGAGCAAGCTAACTGTTTGGACCGTATTGGAAACACAGTAGAGTAGAAGAGTGCTCTTTTCTCAAAAGCAGAGTATGTTTCTTGTAAGGCAAGCTAGCGTTTGGTTCCCAGTCCTAAATGGAGTTGAATCAAATGCAGTTTCTGGTCCTACGAGCAAGAGTTGTTTTCTGGTAAGGAAAGTCACTATTGCGCTCCCATTGCCATACACAGTGCAAATAGCACTCGCGTCTGTTCCCAGCAAGTACAGTGTATCGGACCAAAGAGGAGCTACTCTTCTTGTCAGTTTCCTTAGCAGAGTTGAACTAGATATGGCCCGTGTGTGTAGGAAGCACAGTTCTTATGTTCTGAGCAAACTCACTGTTCTGGCCATATAGGAAACACAGTAGAGTAAATGAGTGCTCTTTTCTCTAAAGCAGAGTGTGTTTCTTGTAAGGCGAGCTAGCGTTTGTTTCCTAGTCCTAAATGGAGTTGAATCACATGCAGTTTCTGGTCCTACGAACAAGAGTTGTTTTCTGGTAATGAAAGTCACATTGCGCTCCGATTGCCATACACAGTGCAAAGAGCACTCGCATCTGTTCCCAGCAAGTACAGTGTATTGGACTGAATAGGTGCTACTGTTCTTGTCAGTTTCCTAAGCAGAGTTGAACTACATATGGTCCGTGTGTGTAGGAAGCACAGTTCTTTTGTTCTGAGCAAGCTCACTGTTTGGACCCCATAGGAAACACAGTAGAGTAGAAGAGTGCTCTTTTCTCTAAAGCAGAGTGTGTTTCTTGTAAGGCGAGCTAACGTTTGTTTCGCAGTCCTAAATGGAGTTGAATCCCATGCAGTTTCTGGTACTACGAGCAAGAGTTGTTTTCTGGTAAGAAGAGTCACTATTGTGCTGCCATTGCCATACACAGGACAAATAGCACTGGCGTCTGTTCGCAGCAAGTACAGTGTATCGGAATGAAGAGGAGCTACTGTTCTTGTCAGTTTCCTAAGCAAAGTTGAACTAGATATGGCCCGTGTGTGTAGGAAGCACAGTTCTTATGTTCTGAGCAAGCTCTCTGTTCTGGCCCTATAGGAAACACAGTAGAGTAAATGAGTGCTCTTTTCTCAAAAGCAGAGTGTGTTTCTTGTAAGGCAAGCTAGCGTTTGTTTCCTAGTCCTAAATGGAGTTGAATAACATGCAGTTTCTGGTCCTATGAGCAAGAGTTGTTTTCTGGTAAGGAAAGTCACTATTGTGATCCCATTGCCATACACAGTGTAAATAGCACTGGCGTCTGTTCCCAGCAAGTACAGTGTATTGGACTGAATAGGTGCTACTGTTCTTGTCAGTTTCCTAAGCAGAGTTGAACTATATATGAGCCATGTGTGTAGGAAGCACAGTTCTTTTGTTCTGAGCAATCTCACTGTTTGGACCTCATAAGTAACACAGTAGAGTTGAAGAGTGCTCTTTTCTCTAAAGCAGAGTGTGTTTCTTGTAAGGCGAGCTATCGTTTGTTTCCCAGTCCTAAATGGAGTTGAATCCCATGCAGTTTCTGGTACTACGAGCAAGAGTTGTTTTCTGGTAAGAAGAGTCACTATTGCGCTGCCATTGCCATACACAGGACAAATAGCACTGTCGTCTGTTCGCAGCAAGTACAGTGTATTGGACTGAAGAGGATCTACTGTTCTTGTCAGGTTCCTAAGCAGAATTGAACAAGATATGGCAGTGTGTGTAGGAAGCACAAATCTTTGGTTCAGAGCAAGCTCACTGTTCGGACCCCATAGGAAACACAGTAGAGTAGAAGAGTGCTCTTTTCTCTAAAGCAAAGTGTGTTTCTTGTAAGGCGAGCTAGCGTTTGTTTCCCAGTCCTAAATTGAGTGGAATCACATGCAGTTTCTGGTCCTACGATCAAGAGTTGTTTTATGGTAAGAATAGTCACTATAGCGCTGCCATTGCCATACACAGGACAAATAGCACTGGCGTCTGTTCGCAGCAAGTACAGTATATTGGTCTGAAGAGGATCTACTGTTCTTGTCAGTTTCCTAAGCAGAGTTGAACTACATATGTTCCTTGTGTGTAGGAAGCACAGTCTTTTGTTCTGAGCAAGCTCACTGTTCGGACCCCACAGGAAACACAGTAGAGTAGAAGAGTGCTCTTTTCTCAAAAGCAGAGTGTGTTTCTTTTGAGGCGAGCTAGCATTTGTTTCCCAGTCCTAAATGGCGTTGAATCACATGCTGTTTGTGGTCCTACGAGCAAGAGTTGTTTTCTGGTAAGGAAAGTCACTATTGTGCTCTCAATGCCATACACAGTGTAAATAGCACTCGCGTCTGTTCCCAGCAAGTACAGTGTATAGGACTGAAGAGGAGCTGCTGTTCTTGTCAGTTTCCTAAGCAGAGTTGAACTACATATGGTCCGTGTGTGTAGGAAGCACAGTTCTTATGTTCTGAGCAAGCTCACTGTTTGGACCACATGGGAAACACAGTAGAGTAGAAGAGTGCTCTTTTCTCTAAAGCAGTGTGTTTCTTGTAAGCGAGCTAGCGTTTGTTTCCCAGTCCTAAATGGAGTTGAATCACATGCAGTTTCTGGACCTACGAGCAAGAGTTGTTTTCTGGCAAGGAAAGTCACTATTGCGCTCCCATTGCCATACACAGTGCAAATAGCACATGTGTCTGTTCCCAGCAAGTACAGTGTATTGGACTGAAGAGGAGCTACTGTTCTTCTCAGTTTCCTAAGCAGAGTTGAACTAGATATGGCCCGTGTGTCTAGGAAGCACAGTTCATTTGTTCTGAGCAAGCTCACTGTTCTGGCCCTATAGGAAACACAGTAGAGTAGAAGAGTGCTCTTTTCTCAAAAGTAGAGTGTGTTTCTTGTAAGGCGAGCTAGCGTTTGTTTCTCAGTCCTAAATAGAGTTGAGTCACATGCAGTTTTTTGTCCTACGAGCAAGAGTTGTTTTCTGGTAAGACGAGTCACTATTTTGCTCCAATTGCCATACACAGTACAAATAGTACTCGCATCTGTTCCCAGCAGGTACAGTGTATTGGACTGAATAGGCGCTACTGTTCTTGTCAGTTTCCTAAGCAAAGTTGAACTAGATATGGTCCATGTGTGTAGGAAGCACAGTTCTTTTGTTCTGAGCAAGCTAACTGTTTGGACCGTATTGGAAACACAGTAGAGTAGAAGAGTGCTCTTTTCTCTAAAGCAGTGTGTTTCTTGTAAGCGAGCTAGCGTTTGTTTCCCAGTCCTAAATGGAGTTGAATCACATGCAGTTTCTGGACCTACGAGCAAGAGTTGTTTTCTGGCAAGGAAAGTCACTATTGCGCTCCCATTGCCATACACAGTGCAAATAGCACATGTGTCTGTTCCCAGCAAGTACAGTGTATTGGACTGAAGAGGAGCTACTGTTCTTCTCAGTTTCCTAAGCAGAGTTGAACTAGATATGGCCCGTGTGTCTAGGAAGCACAGTTCATTTGTTCTGAGCAAGCTCACTGTTCTGGCCCTATAGGAAACACAGTAGAGTAGAAGAGTGCTCTTTTCTCAAAAGTAGAGTGTGTTTCTTGTAAGGCGAGCTAGCGTTTGTTTCTCAGTCCTAAATAGAGTTGAGTCACATGCAGTTTTTTGTCCTACGAGCAAGAGTTGTTTTCTGGTAAGACGAGTCACTATTTTGCTCCAATTGCCATACACAGTACAAATAGCACTCGCGTCTGTTCCCAGCAGGTACAGTGTATTGGACTGAATAGGCGCTACTGTTCTTGTCAGTTTCCTAAGCAAAGTTGAACTAGATATGGTCCATGTGTGTAGGAAGCACAGTTCTTTTGTTCTGAGCAAGCTAACTGTTTGGACCGTATTGGAAACACAGTAGAGTAGAAGAGTGCTCTTTTCTCAAAAGCAGAGTATGTTTCTTGTAAGGCAAGCTAGCGTTTGGTTCCCAGTCCTAAATGGAGTTGAATCAAATGCAGTTTCTGGTCCTACGAGCAAGAGTTGTTTTCTGGTAAGGAAAGTCACTATTGCGCTCCCATTGCCATACACAGTGCAAATAGCACTCGCGTCTGTTCCCAGCAAGTACAGTGTATCGGACCAAAGAGGAGCTACTCTTCTTGTCAGTTTCCTTAGCAGAGTTGAACTAGATATGGCCCGTGTGTGTAGGAAGCACAGTTCTTATGTTCTGAGCAAACTCACTGTTCTGGCCATATAGGAAACACAGTAGAGTAAATGAGTGCTCTTTTCTCTAAAGCAGAGTGTGTTTCTTGTAAGGCGAGCTAGCGTTTGTTTCCTAGTCCTAAATGGAGTTGAATCACATGCAGTTTCTGGTCCTACGAACAAGAGTTGTTTTCTGGTAATGAAAGTCACATTGCGCTCCGATTGCCATACACAGTGCAAAGAGCACTCGCATCTGTTCCCAGCAAGTACAGTGTATTGGACTGAATAGGTGCTACTGTTCTTGTCAGTTTCCTAAGCAGAGTTGAACTACATATGGTCCGTGTGTGTAGGAAGCACAGTTCTTTTGTTCTGAGCAAGCTCACTGTTTGGACCCCATAGGAAACACAGTAGAGTAGAAGAGTGCTCTTTTCTCTAAAGCAGAGTGTGTTTCTTGTAAGGCGAGCTAACGTTTGTTTCGCAGTCCTAAATGGAGTTGAATCCCATGCAGTTTCTGGTACTACGAGCAAGAGTTGTTTTCTGGTAAGAAGAGTCACTATTGTGCTGCCATTGCCATACACAGGACAAATAGCACTGGCGTCTGTTCGCAGCAAGTACAGTGTATCGGAATGAAGAGGAGCTACTGTTCTTGTCAGTTTCCTAAGCAAAGTTGAACTAGATATGGCCCGTGTGTGTAGGAAGCACAGTTCTTATGTTCTGAGCAAGCTCTCTGTTCTGGCCCTATAGGAAACACAGTAGAGTAAATGAGTGCTCTTTTCTCAAAAGCAGAGTGTGTTTCTTGTAAGGCGAGCTAGCGTTTGTTTCCTAGTCCTAAATGGAGTTGAATAACATGCAGTTTCTGGTCCTATGAGCAAGAGTTGTTTTCTGGTAAGGAAAGTCACTATTGTGATCCCATTGCCATACACAGTGTAAATAGCACTGGCGTCTGTTCCCAGCAAGTACAGTGTATTGGACTGAATAGGTGCTACTGTTCTTGTCAGTTTCCTAAGCAGAGTTGAACTATATATGAGCCATGTGTGTAGGAAGCACAGTTCTTTTGTTCTGAGCAATCTCACTGTTTGGACCTCATAAGTAACACAGTAGAGTTGAAGAGTGCTCTTTTCTCTAAAGCAGAGTGTGTTTCTTGTAAGGCGAGCTATCGTTTGTTTCCCAGTCCTAAATGGAGTTGAATCCCATGCAGTTTCTGGTACTACGAGCAAGAGTTGTTTTCTGGTAAGAAGAGTCACTATTGCGCTGCCATTGCCATACACAGGACAAATAGCACTGTCGTCTGTTCGCAGCAAGTACAGTGTATTGGACTGAAGAGGATCTACTGTTCTTGTCAGGTTCCTAAGCAGAATTGAACAAGATATGGCAGTGTGTGTAGGAAGCACAAATCTTTGGTTCAGAGCAAGCTCACTGTTCGGACCCCATAGGAAACACAGTAGAGTAGAAGAGTGCTCTTTTCTCTAAAGCAAAGTGTGTTTCTTGTAAGGCGAGCTAGCGTTTGTTTCCCAGTCCTAAATTGAGTGGAATCACATGCAGTTTCTGGTCCTACGATCAAGAGTTGTTTTATGGTAAGAATAGTCACTATAGCGCTGCCATTGCCATACACAGGACAAATAGCACTGGCGTCTGTTCGCAGCAAGTACAGTATATTGGTCTGAAGAGGATCTACTGTTCTTGTCAGTTTCCTAAGCAGAGTTGAACTACATATGTTCCTTGTGTGTAGGAAGCACAGTCTTTTGTTCTGAGCAAGCTCACTGTTCGGACCCCACAGGAAACACAGTAGAGTAGAAGAGTGCTCTTTTCTCAAAAGCAGAGTGTGTTTCTTTTGAGGCGAGCTAGCATTTGTTTCCCAGTCCTAAATGGCGTTGAATCACATGCTGTTTGTGGTCCTACGAGCAAGAGTTGTTTTCTGGTAAGGAAAGTCACTATTGTGCTCTCAATGCCATACACAGTGTAAATAGCACTCGCGTCTGTTCCCAGCAAGTACAGTGTATAGGACTGAAGAGGAGCTGCTGTTCTTGTCAGTTTCCTAAGCAGAGTTGAACTACATATGGTCCGTGTGTGTAGGAAGCACAGTTCTTATGTTCTGAGCAAGCTCACTGTTTGGACCACATGGGAAACACAGTAGAGTAGAAGAGTGCTCTTTTCTCTAAAGCAGTGTGTTTCTTGTAAGCGAGCTAGCGTTTGTTTCCCAGTCCTAAATGGAGTTGAATCACATGCAGTTTCTGGACCTACGAGCAAGAGTTGTTTTCTGGCAAGGAAAGTCACTATTGCGCTCCCATTGCCATACACAGTGCAAATAGCACATGTGTCTGTTCCCAGCAAGTACAGTGTATTGGACTGAAGAGGAGCTACTGTTCTTCTCAGTTTCCTAAGCAGAGTTGAACTAGATATGGCCCGTGTGTCTAGGAAGCACAGTTCATTTGTTCTGAGCAAGCTCACTGTTCTGGCCCTATAGGAAACACAGTAGAGTAGAAGAGTGCTCTTTTCTCAAAAGTAGAGTGTGTTTCTTGTAAGGCGAGCTAGCGTTTGTTTCTCAGTCCTAAATAGAGTTGAGTCACATGCAGTTTTTTGTCCTACGAGCAAGAGTTGTTTTCTGGTAAGACGAGTCACTATTTTGCTCCAATTGCCATACACAGTACAAATAGTACTCGCATCTGTTCCCAGCAGGTACAGTGTATTGGACTGAATAGGCGCTACTGTTCTTGTCAGTTTCCTAAGCAAAGTTGAACTAGATATGGTCCATGTGTGTAGGAAGCACAGTTCTTTTGTTCTGAGCAAGCTAACTGTTTGGACCGTATTGGAAACACAGTAGAGTAGAAGAGTGCTCTTTTCTCTAAAGCAGTGTGTTTCTTGTAAGCGAGCTAGCGTTTGTTTCCCAGTCCTAAATGGAGTTGAATCACATGCAGTTTCTGGACCTACGAGCAAGAGTTGTTTTCTGGCAAGGAAAGTCACTATTGCGCTCCCATTGCCATACACAGTGCAAATAGCACATGTGTCTGTTCCCAGCAAGTACAGTGTATTGGACTGAAGAGGAGCTACTGTTCTTCTCAGTTTCCTAAGCAGAGTTGAACTAGATATGGCCCGTGTGTCTAGGAAGCACAGTTCATTTGTTCTGAGCAAGCTCACTGTTCTGGCCCTATAGGAAACACAGTAGAGTAGAAGAGTGCTCTTTTCTCAAAAGTAGAGTGTGTTTCTTGTAAGGCGAGCTAGCGTTTGTTTCTCAGTCCTAAATAGAGTTGAGTCACATGCAGTTTTTTGTCCTACGAGCAAGAGTTGTTTTCTGGTAAGACGAGTCACTATTTTGCTCCAATTGCCATACACAGTACAAATAGCACTCGCGTCTGTTCCCAGCAGGTACAGTGTATTGGACTGAATAGGCGCTACTGTTCTTGTCAGTTTCCTAAGCAAAGTTGAACTAGATATGGTCCATGTGTGTAGGAAGCACAGTTCTTTTGTTCTGAGCAAGCTAACTGTTTGGACCGTATTGGAAACACAGTAGAGTAGAAGAGTGCTCTTTTCTCAAAAGCAGAGTATGTTTCTTGTAAGGCAAGCTAGCGTTTGGTTCCCAGTCCTAAATGGAGTTGAATCAAATGCAGTTTCTGGTCCTACGAGCAAGAGTTGTTTTCTGGTAAGGAAAGTCACTATTGCGCTCCCATTGCCATACACAGTGCAAATAGCACTCGCGTCTGTTCCCAGCAAGTACAGTGTATCGGACCAAAGAGGAGCTACTCTTCTTGTCAGTTTCCTTAGCAGAGTTGAACTAGATATGGCCCGTGTGTGTAGGAAGCACAGTTCTTATGTTCTGAGCAAACTCACTGTTCTGGCCATATAGGAAACACAGTAGAGTAAATGAGTGCTCTTTTCTCTAAAGCAGAGTGTGTTTCTTGTAAGGCGAGCTAGCGTTTGTTTCCTAGTCCTAAATGGAGTTGAATCACATGCAGTTTCTGGTCCTACGAACAAGAGTTGTTTTCTGGTAATGAAAGTCACATTGCGCTCCGATTGCCATACACAGTGCAAAGAGCACTCGCATCTGTTCCCAGCAAGTACAGTGTATTGGACTGAATAGGTGCTACTGTTCTTGTCAGTTTCCTAAGCAGAGTTGAACTACATATGGTCCGTGTGTGTAGGAAGCACAGTTCTTTTGTTCTGAGCAAGCTCACTGTTTGGACCCCATAGGAAACACAGTAGAGTAGAAGAGTGCTCTTTTCTCTAAAGCAGAGTGTGTTTCTTGTAAGGCGAGCTAACGTTTGTTTCGCAGTCCTAAATGGAGTTGAATCCCATGCAGTTTCTGGTACTACGAGCAAGAGTTGTTTTCTGGTAAGAAGAGTCACTATTGTGCTGCCATTGCCATACACAGGACAAATAGCACTGGCGTCTGTTCGCAGCAAGTACAGTGTATCGGAATGAAGAGGAGCTACTGTTCTTGTCAGTTTCCTAAGCAAAGTTGAACTAGATATGGCCCGTGTGTGTAGGAAGCACAGTTCTTATGTTCTGAGCAAGCTCTCTGTTCTGGCCCTATAGGAAACACAGTAGAGTAAATGAGTGCTCTTTTCTCTAAAGCAGAGTGTGTTTCTTGTAAGGCGAGCTAGCGTTTGTTTCCTAGTCCTAAATGGAGTTGAATAACATGCAGTTTCTGGTCCTATGAGCAAGAGTTGTTTTCTGGTAAGGAAAGTCACTATTGTGATCCCATTGCCATACACAGTGTAAATAGCACTGGCGTCTGTTCCCAGCAAGTACAGTGTATTGGACTGAATAGGTGCTACTGTTCTTGTCAGTTTCCTAAGCAGAGTTGAACTATATATGAGCCATGTGTGTAGGAAGCACAGTTCTTTTGTTCTGAGCAATCTCACTGTTTGGACCCCATAAGAAACACAGTAGAGTTGAAGAGTGCTCTTTTCTCTAAAGCAGAGTGTGTTTCTTGTAAGGCGAGCTATCGTTTGTTTCCCAGTCCTAAATGGAGTTGAATCCCATGCAGTTTCTGGTACTACGAGCAAGAGTTGTTTTCTGGTAAGAAGAGTCACTATTGCGCTGCCATTGCCATACACAGGACAAATAGCACTGGCGTCTGTTCGCAGCAAGTACAGTGTATTGGACTGAAGAGGATCTACTGTTCTTGTCAGGTTCCTAAGCAGAATTGAACAAGATATGGCAGTGTGTGTAGGAAGAACAGATCTTTTGTTCAGAGCAAGCTCACTGTTCGGACCCCATAGGAAACACAGTAGAGTAGAAGAGTGCTCTTTTATCTAAAGCAAAGTGTGTTTCTTGTAAGGCGAGCTAGCATTTGTTTCCCAGTCCTAAATTGAGTGGAATCACATGCAGTTTCTGGTCCTACGATCAAGAGTTGTTTTATGGTAAGAATAGTCACTATAGCGCTGCCATTGCCATACACAGGACAAATAGCACTGGCGTCTGTTCGCAGCAAGTACAGTATATTGGTCTGAAGAGGATCTACTGTTCTTGTCAGGTTCCTAAGCAGAATTGAACTAGATATGGCCGTGTGTGTAGGAAGCACAGTTCTTTTGTTCTGAGCAAGCTCACTGTTCTGGCCCTATAGGAAACAAAGTAGAGTAGAAGAGTGCTCTTTTCTCAAAAGCAGAGTGTGTTTCTTGTAAGGCGAGCTTGCGTTTGTTTCCCAGTCCTAAATGGAGTTGAGTCACATGCAGTTTTTTTGTCCTACGAGCAAGAGTTGTTTTCTTGTATGAAGAGTCACTATTGTGCTCCCATTGCCATACACAGTGCAAATAGCACTCGCATCTGCTCCCTGCAAGTACAGAGTATTGGACTGAAGAGGAGCTCCTGTTCTTGTCAGTTTCCTAAGCAGAGTTGAACTAGATATGGCCCGTGTGTGTAGGAAGCACAGTTCTTTTGTTCAGAGCAAGCTCACAATTCGGACCCCATAGGAAACACAGTAGAGTAGAAGAGTGCTCTTTTCTCAAAAGCAGAGTGTGTTTCATGTAAGGCGAGCTAGCATTTGTTTCCCAGTCCTAAATGGAGTTGAATCACATGCAGTTTCTGGTCCTACGAGCAAAAGTTGTTTTCTGGTAAGGAAAGTCACTATTGCGCTCCCATTGCCATCCACAGTGCAGATAGCTCTCGCGTCTGTTCCCAGTAAGTACAGTGTATCGGACTGAAGAGAAGCTGCTGTTCTTGTCAGTGTCCTAAGCAGAGTTGAACTAGATATGGCCCGTGTGTAGGAAGCACAGTTCTTTTGTTCTGAGCAAGCTCACTGTTCTGGCCCTATAGGAAACACAGTAGAGTAGAAGAGTGCTCTTTTCTCTAAAGCAGAGTGTGTTTCTTGTAAGGCGCACTTGCGTTTGTTTCCCAGTCCTAAATGGAGTTGAATCACATGCAGTTTCTGGACCTACGAGCAAGAGTTGTTTTCTGGCAAGGAAAGTCACTATTGCGCTCCCATTGCCATACACAGTGCAAATAGCACATGTGTCTGTTCCCAGCAAGTACAGTGTATTGGACTGAAGAGGAGCTACTGTTCTTCTCAGTTTCCTAAGCAGAGTTGAACTAGATATGGCCCGTGTGTCTAGGAAGCACAGTTCATTTGTTCTGAGCAAGCTCACTGTTCTGGCCCTATAGGAAACACAGTAGAGTAGAAGAGTGCTCTTTTCTCAAAAGTAGAGTGTGTTTCTTGTAAGGCGAGCTAGCGTTTGTTTCTCAGTCCTAAATAGAGTTGAGTCACATGCAGTTTTTTGTCCTACGAGCAAGAGTTGTTTTCTGGTAAGACGAGTCACTATTTTGCTCCAATTGCCATACACAGTACAAATAGTACTCGCATCTGTTCCCAGCAGGTACAGTGTATTGGACTGAATAGGCGCTACTGTTCTTGTCAGTTTCCTAAGCAAAGTTGAACTAGATATGGTCCATGTGTGTAGGAAGCACAGTTCTTTTGTTCTGAGCAAGCTAACTGTTTGGACCATATTGGAAACACAGTAGAGTAGAAGAGTGCTCTTTTCTCTAAAGCAGTGTGTTTCTTGTAAGCAAGCTAGCGTTTGTTTCCCAGTCCTAAATGGAGTTGAATCACATGCAGTTTCTGGACCTACGAGCAAGAGTTGTTTTCTGGCAAGGAAAGTCACTATTGCGCTCCCATTGCCATACACAGTGCAAATAGCACATGTGTCTGTTCCCAGCAAGTACAGTGTATTGGACTGAAGAGGAGCTACTGTTCTTCTCAGTTTCCTAAGCAGAGTTGAACTAGATATGGCCCGTGTGTCTAGGAAGCACAGTTCATTTGTTCTGAGCAAGCTCACTGTTCTGGCCCTATAGGAAACACAGTAGAGTAGAAGAGTGCTCTTTTCTCAAAAGTAGAGTGTGTTTCTTGTAAGGCGAGCTAGCGTTTGTTTCTCAGTCCTAAATAGAGTTGAGTCACATGCAGTTTTTTGTCCTACGAGCAAGAGTTGTTTTCTGGTAAGACGAGTCACTATTTTGCTCCAATTGCCATACACAGTACAAATAGCACTCGCGTCTGTTCCCAGCAGGTACAGTGTATTGGACTGAATAGGCGCTACTGTTCTTGTCAGTTTCCTAAGCAAAGTTGAACTAGATATGGTCCATGTGTGTAGGAAGCACAGTTCTTTTGTTCTGAGCAAGCTAACTGTTTGGACCGTATTGGAAACACAGTAGAGTAGAAGAGTGCTCTTTTCTCAAAAGCAGAGTATGTTTCTTGTAAGGCAAGCTAGCGTTTGGTTCCCAGTCCTAAATGGAGTTGAATCAAATGCAGTTTCTGGTCCTACGAGCAAGAGTTGTTTTCTGGTAAGGAAAGTCACTATTGCGCTCCCATTGCCATACACAGTGCAAATAGCACTCGCGTCTGTTCCCAGCAAGTACAGTGTATCGGACCAAAGAGGAGCTACTCTTCTTGTCAGTTTCCTTAGCAGAGTTGAACTAGATATGGCCCGTGTGTGTAGGAAGCACAGTTCTTATGTTCTGAGCAAACTCACTGTTCTGGCCATATAGGAAACACAGTAGAGTAAATGAGTGCTCTTTTCTCTAAAGCAGAGTGTGTTTCTTGTAAGGCGAGCTAGCGTTTGTTTCCTAGTCCTAAATGGAGTTGAATCACATGCAGTTTCTGGTCCTACGAACAAGAGTTGTTTTCTGGTAATGAAAGTCACATTGCGCTCCGATTGCCATACACAGTGCAAAGAGCACTCGCATCTGTTCCCAGCAAGTACAGTGTATTGGACTGAATAGGTGCTACTGTTCTTGTCAGTTTCCTAAGCAGAGTTGAACTACATATGGTCCGTGTGTGTAGGAAGCACAGTTCTTTTGTTCTGAGCAAGCTCACTGTTTGGACCCCATAGGAAACACAGTAGAGTAGAAGAGTGCTCTTTTCTCTAAAGCAGAGTGTGTTTCTTGTAAGGCGAGCTAACGTTTGTTTCGCAGTCCTAAATGGAGTTGAATCCCATGCAGTTTCTGGTACTACGAGCAAGAGTTGTTTTCTGGTAAGAAGAGTCACTATTGTGCTGCCATTGCCATACACAGGACAAATAGCACTGGCGTCTGTTCGCAGCAAGTACAGTGTATCGGAATGAAGAGGAGCTACTGTTCTTGTCAGTTTCCTAAGCAAAGTTGAACTAGATATGGCCCGTGTGTGTAGGAAGCACAGTTCTTATGTTCTGAGCAAGCTCTCTGTTCTGGCCCTATAGGAAACACAGTAGAGTAAATGAGTGCTCTTTTCTCTAAAGCAGAGTGTGTTTCTTGTAAGGCGAGCTAGCGTTTGTTTCCTAGTCCTAAATGGAGTTGAATAACATGCAGTTTCTGGTCCTATGAGCAAGAGTTGTTTTCTGGTAAGGAAAGTCACTATTGTGATCCCATTGCCATACACAGTGTAAATAGCACTGGCGTCTGTTCCCAGCAAGTACAGTGTATTGGACTGAATAGGTGCTACTGTTCTTGTCAGTTTCCTAAGCAGAGTTGAACTATATATGAGCCATGTGTGTAGGAAGCACAGTTCTTTTGTTCTGAGCAATCTCACTGTTTGGACCCCATAAGAAACACAGTAGAGTTGAAGAGTGCTCTTTTCTCTAAAGCAGAGTGTGTTTCTTGTAAGGCGAGCTATCGTTTGTTTCCCAGTCCTAAATGGAGTTGAATCCCATGCAGTTTCTGGTACTACGAGCAAGAGTTGTTTTCTGGTAAGAAGAGTCACTATTGCGCTGCCATTGCCATACACAGGACAAATAGCACTGGCGTCTGTTCGCAGCAAGTACAGTGTATTGGACTGAAGAGGATCTACTGTTCTTGTCAGGTTCCTAAGCAGAATTGAACAAGATATGGCAGTGTGTGTAGGAAGAACAGATCTTTTGTTCAGAGCAAGCTCACTGTTCGGACCCCATAGGAAACACAGTAGAGTAGAAGAGTGCTCTTTTATCTAAAGCAAAGTGTGTTTCTTGTAAGGCGAGCTAGCATTTGTTTCCCAGTCCTAAATTGAGTGGAATCACATGCAGTTTCTGGTCCTACGATCAAGAGTTGTTTTATGGTAAGAATAGTCACTATAGCGCTGCCATTGCCATACACAGGACAAATAGCACTGGCGTCTGTTCGCAGCAAGTACAGTATATTGGTCTGAAGAGGATCTACTGTTCTTGTCAGGTTCCTAAGCAGAATTGAACTAGATATGGCCGTGTGTGTAGGAAGCACAGTTCTTTTGTTCTGAGCAAGCTCACTGTTCTGGCCCTATAGGAAACAAAGTAGAGTAGAAGAGTGCTCTTTTCTCAAAAGCAGAGTGTGTTTCTTGTAAGGCGAGCTTGCGTTTGTTTCCCAGTCCTAAATGGAGTTGAGTCACATGCAGTTTTTTTGTCCTACGAGCAAGAGTTGTTTTCTTGTATGAAGAGTCACTATTGTGCTCCCATTGCCATACACAGTGCAAATAGCACTCGCATCTGCTCCCTGCAAGTACAGAGTATTGGACTGAAGAGGAGCTCCTGTTCTTGTCAGTTTCCTAAGCAGAGTTGAACTAGATATGGCCCGTGTGTGTAGGAAGCACAGTTCTTTTGTTCAGAGCAAGCTCACAATTCGGACCCCATAGGAAACACACTAGAGTAGAAGAGTGCTCTTTTCTCAAAAGCAGAGTGTGTTTCATGTAAGGCGAGCTAGCATTTGTTTCCCAGTCCTAAATGGAGTTGAATCACATGCAGTTTCTGGTCCTACGAGCAAAAGTTGTTTTCTGGTAAGGAAAGTCACTATTGCGCTCCCATTGCCATCCACAGTGCAGATAGCTCTCGCGTCTGTTCCCAGTAAGTACAGTGTATCGGACTGAAGAGAAGCTGCTGTTCTTGTCAGTGTCCTAAGCAGAGTTGAACTAGATATGGCCCGTGTGTAGGAAGCACAGTTCATTTGTTCTGAGCAAGCTCACTGTTCTGGCCCTATAGGAAACACAGTAGAGTAGAAGAGTGCTCTTTTCTCTAAAGCAGAGTGTGTTTCTTGTAAGGCGCACTTGCGTTTGTTTCCCAGTCCTAAATGGAGTTGAATCACATGCAGTTTCTGGACCTACGAGCAAGAGTTGTTTTCTGGCAAGGAAAGTCACTATTGCGCTCCCATTGCCATACACAGTGCAAATAGCACATGTGTCTGTTCCCAGCAAGTACAGTGTATTGGACTGAAGAGGAGCTACTGTTCTTCTCAGTTTCCTAAGCAGAGTTGAACTAGATATGGCCCGTGTGTCTAGGAAGCACAGTTCATTTGTTCTGAGCAAGCTCACTGTTCTGGCCCTATAGGAAACACAGTAGAGTAGAAGAGTGCTCTTTTCTCAAAAGTAGAGTGTGTTTCTTGTAAGGCGAGCTAGCGTTTGTTTCTCAGTCCTAAATAGAGTTGAGTCACATGCAGTTTTTTGTCCTACGAGCAAGAGTTGTTTTCTGGTAAGACGAGTCACTATTTTGCTCCAATTGCCATACACAGTACAAATAGCACTCGCGTCTGTTCCCAGCAGGTACAGTGTATTGGACTGAATAGGCGCTACTGTTCTTGTCAGTTTCCTAAGCAAAGTTGAACTAGATATGGTCCATGTGTGTAGGAAGCACAGTTCTTTTGTTCTGAGCAAGCTAACTGTTTGGACCGTATTGGAAACACAGTAGAGTAGAAGAGTGCTCTTTTCTCAAAAGCAGAGTATGTTTCTTGTAAGGCAAGCTAGCGTTTGGTTCCCAGTCCTAAATGGAGTTGAATCAAATGCAGTTTCTGGTCCTACGAGCAAGAGTTGTTTTCTGGTAAGGAAAGTCACTATTGCGCTCCCATTGCCATACACAGTGCAAATAGCACTCGCGTCTGTTCCCAGCAAGTACAGTGTATCGGACCAAAGAGGAGCTACTCTTCTTGTCAGTTTCCTTAGCAGAGTTGAACTAGATATGGCCCGTGTGTGTAGGAAGCACAGTTCTTATGTTCTGAGCAAACTCACTGTTCTGGCCATATAGGAAACACAGTAGAGTAAATGAGTGCTCTTTTCTCTAAAGCAGAGTGTGTTTCTTGTAAGGCGAGCTAGCGTTTGTTTCCTAGTCCTAAATGGAGTTGAATCACATGCAGTTTCTGGTCCTACGAACAAGAGTTGTTTTCTGGTAATGAAAGTCACATTGCGCTCCGATTGCCATACACAGTGCAAAGAGCACTCGCATCTGTTCCCAGCAAGTACAGTGTATTGGACTGAATAGGTGCTACTGTTCTTGTCAGTTTCCTAAGCAGAGTTGAACTACATATGGTCCGTGTGTGTAGGAAGCACAGTTCTTTTGTTCTGAGCA
>NW_026736619.1:0-64261 GCF_949786415.1 Peromyscus eremicus | reverse complement strand
TCTTGCTCGTAGGACCAGAAACTGCATGTGACTCAACTCCATTTAGGACTGGGAAACAAACACCTAGCTTGCCTTACAAGAAACACACTCTGCTTTTGAGAAAAGAGCACTATTCTACTCTAATGTGTTTCGTATATGGCCAGAACAGTGAGTTTGCTCAGAACAAAAGAACTGTGCTTCCTACACACACGGCCATATCTAGTTCAACTCTGCTTAGGAAACTGACAAGAACAGTAGATCCTCTTCAGTCCAATACTGTGTACATGCTGGAACAGACGCCAGTGCTATTTGCCCTGTGTATGACAATGGGAGCGCAATAGTGACTCTTCTTACCAGAAAACAACTCTTGCTCATAGGACCAGAAATTGCATGTGATTCAACTCCATTTAGGACTGGGGAAACAAACGCTAGCTCGCCTTACAAGAAACACACTCTGCTTTTGAGAAAAGAGCACTCTTCTACTCTACTGTGTTTCCTATAGGGCCAAAACAGTGAGCTTGCTCAGAAAAAAAAAAAACTGTGCTTCCTACACACAGCCATATCTAGTTCAATTCTGTTTATGAAACTGACAAGAACAGTACATCCCCTTCAGCCCAATACACTGTACATGCTGGGAACAGACGCCAGTGCTATTTGCACTTTGTATGACAATGGGAGCACAATAGTGACTCTTCTTACCAGAAAACAGCTCTTGCTCGTAGGACCAGAAACTGCATGTGATTCAACTCCATTTAGGACTGGGAAACAAACACAAGCTCGCATTACAAGAAACACACTCTGCTTTTGAGAAAATAGCACTCTTCTACTCTACTGTGTTTCCTATGGGGTGCAAACAGTCAGCTTACTCAGAACAAAAGAACTTGTGCTTCCTACACACACGGGCTATATCTAGTTCAACTCTGCTTAGGAAATTGACAAGAACAGTAGCTCCTCTTCAGTCCAATACACTGTACTTGCTGGGAACAGATGCCAGTGCTATTTGCACTGTGTGTGGCAATGGGAGCGCAATAGTGACTTTCCTACCAGAAAACGACTCTTGCTCGTAGGACCAGAAACTGCATGTGATTCAACTCCATTTAGGACTGGGAAACAAACGCTAGCCTTGCCTTACAAGAAACACACTCTGCTTTTGAGAAAAGAGCAATATTCTACTCTAATGTGTTTCCTATAGGGCCAGAACAGTGAGCTTGCTCAGAACAAAAGAACTGTGCTTTCTACACACACGGGCAATATCTAGTTCAACTGTGGCTTAGGAATCTGACAAGAACAGTAGCTCCTTTTCAGTCCAATACACGGGTACTTGCTGGGAAAAGACACGTGTGCTATTTGCTCTGTGTATGAGAAAGGGAGCAAATAGTGACTTTCCTTACCAGAAAACAACTCTTGCTCGTGGGACCAAAAACTGCATGTGATTCAACTCCATTTAGGACTGGGAAACAAACGCTAGCTCGCCTTACAAGAAACACACTCTGCTTTTGAGAAAAGAGCACTCTTCTACTCTACTGTGTTTCCTATAGGGCCAAAACAGTGAGCTTGCTCAGAACAAAAGAACTGTTCTTCATACACACATAGCCATATCTAGTTAAATTCTGCTTAGGAAACTGACAAGAACAGTAGATCCTCTTCAGTCCAATACACTGTACATGCTGGGAACAGACGCCAGTGCTATTTGCCCTGTGTATGACAATGGGGAGCGCAATAGTGACTCTTCTTACCAGAAACAGCTCTTGCTCGTAGGACCAGAAAACTGCATGTGATTCAACTCCATTTAGGACTGGGAAACAAACACAAGCTCGCATTACAAGAAACACACTCTGCTTTTGAGAAATAGCACTCTTCTACTCTACTGTGTTTCCTATGGGGTGCAAACAGTCAGCTTACTCAGAACAAAAGAACTGTGCTTCTACACACACGGGCTATATCTAGTTCAACTCTGCTTAGGAAATTGACAAGAACAGTAGCTCCTCTTCAGTCCAATACACTGTACTTGCTGGGAACAGATGCCAGTGCTATTTGCACTGTGTGTGGCAATGGGAGCGCAATAGTGACTTTCCTACCAGAAAACGACTCTTGCTCGTAGGACCAGAAACTGCATGTGATTCAACTCCATTTAGGACTGGGAAACAAACGCTAGCTTGCCTTACAAGAAACACACTCTGCTTTTGAGAAAAGAGCAATATTCTACTCTAATGTGTTTCCTATAGGGCCAGAACAGTGAGCTTGCTCAGAACAAAAGAACTGTGCTTTCTACACACACGGGCAATATCTAGTTCAACTGTGCTTAGGAATCTGACAAGAACAGTAGCTCCTTTTCAGTCCAATACACGGTACTTGCTGGGAAAAGACACGTGTGCTATTTGCTCTGTGTATGAGAAAGGGAGCAAATAGTGACTTTCCTTACCAGAAAACAACTCTTGCTCGTGGGACCAAAAACTGCATGTGATTCAACTCCATTTAGGACTGGGAAACAAACGCTAGCTCGCCTTACAAGAAACACACTCTGCTTTTGAGAAAACAGCACTCTTCTACTCTACTGTGTTTCCTATAGGGCCAAAACAGTGAGCTTGCTCAGAACAAAAGAACTGTTCTTCATACACACATAGCCATATCTAGTTAAATTCTGCTTAGGAAACTGACAAGAACAGTAGATCCTCTTCAGTCCAATACACTGTACATGCTGGGAACAGACGCCAGTGCTATTTGCCCTGTGTATGACAATGGGAGCGCAATAGTGACTCTTCTTACCAGAAACAGCTCTTGCTCGTAGGACCAGAAACTGCATGTGATTCAACTCCATTTAGGACTGGGAAACAAACACAAGCTCGCATTACAAGAAACACACTCTGCTTTTGAGAAAATAGCACTCTTCTACTCTACTGTGTTTCCTATGGGGTGCAAACAGTCAGCTTACTCAGAACAAAAGAACTGTGCTTCCTACACACACGGGCTATATCTATTTCAACTCTGCTTAGGATACTGACAAGAACAGTAGATCCTCTTCAGTGCAATACACTGTACATGCTGGGAACAGACGCCAGTGCTACTTGCACTGTGTATGGCAATGGGAGCGCAATAGTGACTCTTCTTACCAGAAAACAGCTCTTGCTCGTAGGACCAGAAACTGCATGTTATTCAACTCCATTTAGGACTGGGAAACAAACGCAAGCTCGCCTTACAAGAAACACACTCTGCTTTTTAGAAAAGAGCACTCTTCTACTCTAATGTGTTTCCTATGGGGTCCGAAAAGTGAGCTTGCTCAGAACAAAAGAACTGTGCATCCTACACACACGGGCCATATCTAGTTCAACTCTGCTTAGGAATCTGACAAGAACAGTAGCTCCTCTTCAGTCCAATACACATTACTTGCTGGGAACAGACGCGAGTGCTTAGCAGTGTGTATGGCAATGGGAGCGTAATAGTGACTCTTCTTACCAGAAAACAACTCTTTCTCATAGGAGGAAAAACTGCATGGGATTCAACTACATTTAGGACTGGGAAACAAACGCTATCTCACCTTACAAGAAACACACTCTGCTTTTGAGAAAAGAGCACGCTTCTACTCTACTGTGTTTCCTATGGGGTCTGAACAGTGAGCTTGCTCAGAACAAAAGAACTGTGCTTCCTACACACAGGGTCCATATCTAGTTCAACTCTGCTTAGGAAACTGACAAGAACAATACCTCCTCTTCAGTACAATACACTGTACTTGCTGGGATCAGACGCGAGTGCTCTTTGCACTGTGCATGGCAATGGGAGCACAATATTGACTTTCCTTACCAGAAAACAACTCTTGCTCGTGGGACCAACAACTGCATGTGATTCAACTCCATTTAGGACGGGAAAACAAACGCTAGCTCGCCTTAAAAGCAACACACTCTGCTTTTGAGAAAAGAGAACTCTTCTACTCTACTCTGTTTCCTATAGGGCCAGAACAGTGAGCTTGCTCAGAACAAAAGAACTGTGCTTCCTACACACACGGCCATATCTAGTTCAATTCTGCTTAGGAAACTGACAAGAACAGTAGATCCTCTTCCGTCCAATACACTGTACATGCTGGGAACAGACGCCAGTGCTATTTTCCCTGTGTATGTCAATGGGAGCACAATAGTGACTCTTGATACCAGAAAACAACTCTTGCATATAGGAGCAGAAACTGCATGGGATTCAACGCCATTTAGGACTGGGAAAGAAACAATAGCTAGCCTTAAAAGAAACACACTCTGCTTTTGAGAAAAGAGCACTATTCTACTCTAATGTGTTTCCTATATGGCCAGAACAGTGAGCTTGCTCAGAACAAAAGAACTGTGCTTCCTACACACACGGCCATATCTAGTTCAACTCTGCTTAGGAATATGACAAGAACAGTATATCCTCTTCAGTCTAATACAGTGTACAGGCTGGGTACAGACGCCAGTGCTATTTGCCCTGTGTATGACAATGGGAGCGCAATAGTGACTCTTCTTACCAGAAAACAACTCTTGCTCGTAGGACCAGAAACTGCATGTGATTCAACTCCATTTAGGACTGGGAAACAAACGCTAGCTCGCCTTACAAGAAACACACTCTGCTTTTGAGAAAAGAGTTCACTTCTACTCTACTGTGTTTCCTATGGGGTCCGAACAGTCAGCTTGCTCAGAACAAAAGAACTGTGCTTCCTACACACACGGGCCATATCTAGTTCAACTCTGCTTAGGAAACTGACAAGAACAGTAGCTCCTCTTCTGTCCAATACACTGTACTTGCTGGGAACAGACGAGAGTGCTATTTGCACTGTGTATGACAATGGTAGCACAATAGTGACTCTTCTTACCAGAAAACAACTCTTGCTCGTAGGACCAGAAACTGCATGTGATTCAACTCCGTTTAGGACTGGGAATCAAACACTAGCTTGCCTTACAAGAAACACACTCTGCTTCTGAGAAAAGAGCACTCTTCTACTCTTCTGTGTTTACTATAGGGCCAGTACAGTGAGCTTGCTCAGAACAAAAGAACTGTGCTTCCTACACACACGGGCCATATCTAGTTCAACTCTGCTTAGGAAACTGACAAGAACAGTGGCTTCTCTTCAGTCCAATACACTGTACTTGCTGGGAACACACGCGAGTGCTATTTGCACTGTTTATGGCAAAGGGAACACAATTGTGACATTCCTTACCAGAAAACATCCCTTGCTCGTAGGACCAGAAACTGCATGTGATTCCACTCCATTTAGGACTGGGAAACAAACGCTAGCTCGCTTTACAAGAAACACACTCTGCTTTTGAGAAAAGAGCACTCTTCTACTCTACTGTGTTTCCTATAGGGCCAAAACAGTGTGCTTCCTCAGAATAAAAGAACTGTGCTTCCTACACAAACGGGCTACTACTAGTTCAACTCTGCTTAGGAAACTGACAAGAACAGTAGATCCTCTTCAGTCCAATACACTGTACATGCTGGGAACAGACGCGAGTGCTATTTGCCCTGTGTATGACAATGGGAGGGCAATAGTGACTCTTCTTACCAGAAAACAATTCTTGCTACCAGTATCAGAAACTGAATGTGATTCAACTCCATTTACGACTGGGAAACAAATGCTAGCTCGCCTTACAAGAAACACACTCTGCTTTTGAGAAAGAGCACTCTTCTACTCTACTGTGTTTCCTATATGGCCAAAACAGTGAGCTTGCTCAGAACAAAAGAACTGTGCTTCCTAAACACACGGGCTATATCTAGTTCAACTCTGCTTAGGAAACTGACAAGAACAGTAGCTCCTCTTCATTCCAATACACTGTACTTGCTGGGAACAGACGCGAGTGCTTTTTGCCCTGTGTATGACAGTGGGAGCACAATATTGACTCTTCTTATCATAAAACAATTCTTTCTCGTAGGAAAAGAAACTGCATGTGATTCAACTCCCATTTAGGACTGGGAAACAAATGCTAGCTCTCATTACAAGAAACACACTCTGCTTTTTAGAAAAGAGCACTATTCTACTCTAATGTGTTTTTTATGGGGTCTGAAAAGTGAGCTTGCTCAGAACAAAAGAACTGTGCATCCTACACACACGGGCCATATCTAGTTCAACTCTGCTTAGGAATCTGACAAGAACAGTAGCTCCTCTTCAGTACAATACACATTACTTGCTGGGAACAGACGCGAGTGCTATTTGCACTGTGTATGGCAATGGGAGCGCAAGAGTGACTCTTCTTACCAGAAAACAACTCTTGCTCATAGGACGAAATACTGCATGGGATTCAACTACATTTAGGACTGGGAAACAAACGCTAGCTCGCCTTACAAGAAACACACTCTACTTTTGAGAAAAGAACACTCTTCTACTCTGCTGTGTTTCCTATAGGGCCAAAACAGTGAGCTTGCTCAGAACAAAAAAACTGTGCTTCCTACACACACGGCCATATCTAGTTCAATTCTGTTTAGGAAACTGACAAGAACAGTAGATCCCCTTCAGTCCAATACACTGTACATGCTGGGAACAGACGCCAGTGCTATTTGCACTGTGTATGACAATGGGAGCACAATAGTGACTCTTCTTACCAGAAAACAGCTCTTGCTCCTAGGACCAGAAACTGCATGTGATTCAACTCCCTTTAGGACTGGTAAACAAACGCAAGCTCTCCTTACAAGAAACAGACTCTGCTTTTTAGAAAAGAGCACTCTTCTACTCTAATGTGTTTCCTATGGGGTCCGAACAGTGAGCTTGCTCAGAACAAAAGAACTGTGCTTCCTACACACACGTGCCATATCTAGTTCAACTCTGCTTAGGAAACTGACAAGAACAGTAGCTCCTCTTCAGTCCAATACACTGTACTTGCTGGGAACAGACGCCAGTGCTATTTGCCCTGTGTATGACAGAGGGAGCACAATAGTGACTCTTCTTACCAGAAAACAATTCTTGCTCGTAGGACCAGAAACTGCATGTGATTCAACTCCCGTTTATAACTGGGAAACAAATGCTAGCTCGCATTACAAGAAACCCACTCTGCTTTTGAGAAAAGAGCACTCTTCTACTCTACTGTGTTTCCTATGGGTTCCGAACAGTGAGCTTGCTCAGAACAAAAGAACTGTGCTTCCTACACACACGGCCATATCTAGTTCAACTCTGGTTAGGAAACTGACAAGAACAGTAGCTCCTCTTCAGGCCAATACACTGTACATGCTGGGAACAGACGCCAGTGCTATTTGCCCTGTGTATGAAAGTGGGAGCGCAATAGTGACTCTTCTTACCAGAAAATAACTCTTGCTCGTAGGACCAGAATATGCATGTGATTCAACTCCCATTTAGAACTGGGAAACAAACGCTAGGTCGCCTTACAGGAAACACACTCTGCTTTTGAGAAAAGAGCACTCTTCTACTCTACTGTGTTTCCTATGGGGTCCGAACAGTGAGCTTGCTCAGAACAAAAGAACTGTGCTTCCTACACACACAGGCCATATCTAGTTCAACTCTGCTTAGGAAACTGACAAGAACAGTAATTCCTCTTCAGTCCAATACACTGTACTTGCTGGGAACAGACGCGAGTGCTATTTATACTGTGTATGGCAATGGGAGAGCAATAGTGACTCTTCTTACCAGAAAACAACTCTTGCTCATAGGACCAAAAACTGCCTTTGATTCACCTCCATTTAGGACAGGGAAACAAACGCTAGCTAGACTTACAAGAAACACATTCTGCTTTTGAGAAAAGAGCACTCATCTACTCTACTGTGTTTCCTATAGGGCCAGAACAGTGAGCTTGCTCAGAACAAAAGAACTGTGCTTCCTAAACACACGGGCCATATCGAGTTCAATACTGCATACGAAACTGACAAGAACAGTAGCCTCTCTTCAGTCCAATACACTGTACTTGCTGGGAACATACGCGAGTGCTATTTGCACTGTGTATGGCAAAGGGAGCGCAAAATGGACTCTTCTTACCAGAAAACAACTCTTGCTCGTAGGAACAGAAACTGCATGTGTATTTCAACTCCATTTAGGACTGGGAAACAAACGCTAGCTCACCTTACAAGAAACACACTCTGCTTTTGACAAAAGAGCACTCTTCTACTCTACTGTGCTTCCTATAGGGTCCAAACAGAGAACTTGCTCAGAACAAAAGAACTGTGCTTCCTACACTCGGGCCATATCTAGTTCAACTCTGCTGAGGAATCTGACAAGAGAAGTAGCTCCTCTTCAGTCCAATACACTGTACTTGCTGGCAACAGATGCCAGTGCTATTTGCACTGTGTATGGCAATGGGAGCGCAATAGTGACTTTCCTTACCAGAAAGCAACTCTTGCACATAGGACCAAAAACTGCATGTGATTCAACTCCATTTAGGACTGGGAAACAAATGCTAGCTCGCCTTACAAGTAACACACTCTGCTTTTGAGGAAGGAGCACTCTTCTACTCTACTGTGTTTCCTTTAGCGCCAGAACAGTGAGCTTGCTCAGAACAAAAGAACTGTGCTTCCTACACACACGGCCATATCTAGTTCAATTCTCCTTAGGAAACTGACAAGAGCAGTAGATCCTCTTCAGTCCAATACACTGTACTTGCTGGGAACAGAAGCGAGTGCTATTTGCACTGTGTATGGCAATGGATGCACAATAGTGACTCTTCTTACCAGAAAACAACTCTTGCTCTTAGGACCTGAAACTGCATTTGATTCAATCCACTTAGAGATGGGAAACAAACGCTAGCTCGCCTTACAAGAAACACGCTCTGCTTTTGAGAATAGGGCACACATCTACTCTACTGTGTTTCCTATGGGGTCTGAAAAGTGAGCTTGCTCAGAACAAAAGAACTGTGATTCCTACACACACGGGCCATATCTAGTTCAACTCTGCTTAGGAAACTGACAAGAACAGTAGCTCCTCTTCAGTCCAATACACTGTACTTGCTGGGAACAGACGCGAGTGCTATTTGCACTGTGTACAGCAATGGGAGCCCAATAGTGACTCTTCTTACCAGAAAACAACTCTTGCTCATAGGACCAGACACTGCATTTTATTCAACTCCACTTAGGACTGGGAAACAAACGCTAGCTCGCCTTACAAGAAACACTCTCTGCTTTGAGAAAAGGTCACACTTCTACTCTACTGTGTTTCCTATAGGGTCCGAACAGTGAGCTTGCTCAGAACAAAAGATCCGTGCTTCCTACACACACGTGCCATATCTAGTTCAACTCTGCTTAGGAAACTGACAAGAACAGTAGATCCTCTTCAGTCCAATACACTGTACTTGCTGGGAACAGACGCCAGTGCTATTTGCACTGTGAATGACAAAGGGAGCTCAATAGTTACTCTTCTTAGCAAAAACAACTCTTGCTCATAGGACCAGAAACTGCATGTGATTCAACTCGATTTAGGACTGGGAAACAAACGCTAGCTCGCCTTACAAGAAACACACTCTGCTTTTGAGAAAAGAGCACTCTTCTACTCTACTGTGTTTCCTATAGGGACAGAACAGTGAGCTTGCTCAAAACAAAAGAATTGTGCTTCCTACACACACGGGCTATATCTAGTTCAACTCTGCTTAGGAAACTGACAAGAACAGTAGCTCCTCTTCAGTCCAATACACTGTACTTGCTGGGAGCAGATGCGAGTGCTATTTGCGCAGTGTATGGCAAAGGGAGCGAAATAGTGACTCTTCTTACCAGAAAACAACTCTTGCTCGTAGGACCAGAAACTGCATGTGATTCAACTCCATTTAGGACTGGAAAACAAACGCTAGCTCCCCTTACAAGAAACACACTCTGCTCTTGAGAAAAGAGCACTCTTCTACTCTACTGTGTTTCCTATAGGGACAGAACAGTGAGCTTGCTCAAAACAAAAGAATTGTGCTTCCTACACACACGGGCTATATCTAGTTCAACTCTGCTTATAAAACTGACAAGAACAGTAGCTCCTCTTCAGTCCAATACACTGTACTTGCTGGGAACAGACGAGAGTGCTATTTGCACTGTGTATGACAATGGTAGCACAATAGTGACTCTTTTTACCAGAAAACAACTCTTGCACGTAGGACCAGAAACTGCATGTGATTCAACTCCGTTTAGGACTGGGAATCAAACACTAGATTGCCTTACAAGAAACACACTCTGCTTCTGAGAAAAGAGCACTCTTCTACTCTTCTGTGTTTCCTATAGGGCTAGAACAGTGAGCTTGCTCACAACAAAAGAACTGTGCTTCCTACACACACGGGCCATATCTAGTTCAACTCTGCTTAGGAAACTGACAAGAACAGTAGATTCTCTTCAGTCCAATACACTGTACTTGCTGGGAACAGACTCGAGTGCTATTTGCACTGTTTATGGCAAAGGGACCACAATAGTGATTTTCCTTACCAGAAAACATCCCTTGCTCGTAGAACCTCAAACTGCATGTGATTCCACTCCATTTAGGACTGGGAAACAAACGCTAGCTCGCTTTACAAGAAACACACTCTGTTTTTGAGAAAAGAGCACTCTTCTACTCTACTGTGTTTCCTATAGGGCCAAAACAGTGTGCTTCCTCAGAACAAAAGAACTGTGCTTCCTACACAAACGGGCTATTACTAGTTCAACTCTGCTTAGGAAACTGACAAGAACAGTAGCTCCTCTTCAGTCCAATACACATCATTTGCTGGGAACAGACGCGAGTGCTATTTGCAGTGTGTATGGCAATGGGAGCGCAATAGTGTCTCTTCTTATCAGAAAACAACTCTTGCTCATAGGACGAAAAACTGCATGGGATTCAACTACATTTAGGACTGGGAAACAAACGCTAGCTCGCCTTACAAGAAACACACTCTGCTTTTGAGAAAAGAGCACTCTTCTACTCTACTGTGTTTCCTATGGGGTCCGAACAGTGAGCTTGCTCAGAACAAATGAACTGTGCTTCCTACACACACGGGCTATATCTAGTTCAACTCTGCTTAGGAAAATGACAAGAACAATACCTCCTCTTCAGTCCAATACACTGTACTTGCTGGGAAAATTCGCGTGTGCTATTTGCACTGTGTATGAGAAAGGGAGCGCTATAGTGACTTTCCTTACCAGAAAACAACTCTTGCTTGTGGGACCAAAAACTGCATGTGATTCAACTCCATTTAGACTGGGAAACAAACGCTACCTCGGCTTACAAGAAACACACTCTGCTTTTGAGAAAAGAACACTCTTCTACTCTACTGTGTTTCGTATAGGGCCAAAATAGTTAGCTTGCTCAGAACAAAAGAACTGTGCTTCATACACACACGGCCATATCTAGTTCAATTCTGCTTAGGAAACTGACAAGAACAGTAGATCCTCTTCAGTCCAATTGACTGTACATGCTGGGAACAGACGCCAGTGCTATTTGCCCTGTGTATGACAATGGGAGCACAATAGTGACTCTTCTTACAAGAAAACAACTCTTGCTCGTAGGACAAAAAACTGCATGTGATTCAACTCCATTTAGGACTGGGAAACAAACACTAGCTCGCTTTACAAGAAACACACTCTGCTTTTGAGAAAAGAGCACTCTTCTACTCTACTGTGTTTCCTATGGGGTCCGAACATTCAGCTTGTTCAGAACAAAAGAACTGTGCTTCCTACACACACGGGCTATATATAGTTCAACTCTGCTTAGGAAACTGACAAGAACAGTAGATCCCCTTCAGTGCAATACACTGTACATGCTGGGAACAGACGCCAGTGCTATTTGCACTGTGTATGGCAATGGGAGCGCAATAGTGACTCTTCTTACCAGAAAACAACTCTTGCTCGTAGGACCAGAAACTGCATGTGATTCAACTCCATTTAGGACTGGGAAACAAACGCTAGCACGCCTTCCAAGAAAAACACTCTGCTTTTGAGAAAAGAGCACTCTTCTACTCTACTGTATTGCCTATGGGGTCAGAACAGTGAGCTAGCTCAGAACAAAAGGACTGTGCTTCCTACACACACGGGCTATATCTAGTTCAACTCTGCTTAGGAAACTGACAAGAACAGTAGATCCCCTTCAGTGCAATACACTGTACATGCTGGGAAGAGACACCAGTGCTATTTGCACTGTATATGGCAATGGGAGCGCAATAGTGACTCTTCTTACCAGAAAACAACTCTTGCTTGTAGGAGCAGAAACAGCATGGGATTCAACTACATTTAGGACTGGGAAACAAATGCGAGCACGCCTTACAAGAAACACACTCTGCTTTTGAGAAAAGGGCACTCCTCTACTCTACTGTGTTTCCTAAAGGGCCAAGCAAGTGAGCTTGCTCAGAACAAAAGAACTGTGCTTCCTACACACACGGACCATATCTAGATCATTTCTGCTTAGGAAACTGACAAGAACAGTAGATCCTCTTAAGTCCAATACACTGTACTTGCTGGGAACAGATGCCAGTGCTATTTGCCCTGTGTGTGACAATGGGAGCGCAATAATGACTCTTCTTACCAGAAAACAACTCTTGCTCGTAGGACCAGAAACTGCATGTGATTCAACTCCATTTAGGACTGGAAAACAAATGCTAGCTCACCCTACAAGAAACACACTCTGCTTTTGAGAAAAGAGCACTCTTCTACTCTACTGTGTTTCCTATGGGGTCCGAATAGTGAGCTTGCTCAGAACAAAAGAACTGTGCTTCCTACATACAAGGGCCATATCTAGTTCAACTCTGCTTAGGAAACTGACAAGAACAGTAGCTCCTCTTCAGTCCAATAAACTGTACTTCCTGGGAACAGACACGAGTGCTATTTGCACTGTGTTTGGCAATGGGAGCGCAATAGTGGCTTTCTTTACCAGAAAACAACTCTTGCTCGTGGGACCAAAAACTGCATGTGATTCAACTCCATTTAGGACTGGGAAACAAACGCTAGCTCGCCTTACAAGAAACACACTCTGCTTTTGAGAAAAGAGCACTCTTCTACTCTACTGTGTTTCCTATGGGGTCCGAACATTGAGTTTGCTCAGAACAAAAGAACTGTGCTTCCTACACACACGGGCCATACCTACTTCAACTCTGCTTAGGAAACTGACAAGAACAATAGCTCCTCTTCAGTACAATACACTGTACTTGCTGGGATAAGACGTGAGTGCTCTTTGCACTGTGCACGGCAATGGGAGCACAATAGTGTCTTTCCTTACCAGAAAACCACTCTTGCTCGTGGGACCAATAACTGCATATGATTCAACTCCATTAAGACTGGAAAACAAACGCTAGCTCATCTTACAAGAAACACACTCTGCTTTTGAGAAAAGAGCACTCTTCTACTCTACTGTGTTTCCTATAGGGCCAGAACAGTGAGCTTGCTCAGAACAAAAGAACTGTGCTTCCTACATACACGGCCATATCTAGTTCAATTCTGCTTAGGAAGCTGACAAGAACAGGAGATCCTCTTCAGTCCAATACACTGTACATGCTGGGAACAGACGACAGTGCTATTTGCCCTTTGTATGACAATGGGAGGACAATAGTGACTCTTCTTACCAGAAAACAACTCTTTCTCGTAGGACCAGAAACTGCATGTGATTCAACTCCATGTATGACTGGGAAACAAACGCTAGCTCGCCTTACAAGAAACAAACTCTGCTTTTTAGAAAAGAGCACTCTTCTTCTCTAATGTGTTTCCTAAGGGGTCCGAACAGTGAGCTTGCTCATAAAAAAAATAACTGTGCTTCCTACACACATGGGCCATATCTAGTTCAACTCTGCTTAGGAAACTGACAAGAACAGTAGCTCCTCTTCATTCCAATACACTGTTCTTCCTGGGAACAGACGCGAGTGCTATTTGCACTGTGTATGGCAATGGGAACACAATAGTGACTCTTCTTACCAGAAAACAACTCTTGCTCATAGGACGAAATACTGCATGGGATTCAACTACATTTAGGACTGGGAAACAAATGCTAGCTCGCCTTACTAGAAACACACTCTGCTTTTGAGGAAAGAGCACTCTTCTACTCTACTGTGTTTCCTATAGGGCCAGAACAGTGAGCTTGCTCAAAACAAAGGAACTGTGCTTCCTACACACACGGGCCATATCTAGATCAATTCTGCTTAGGAAACTGACAAGAACAGTAGATCCTCTTAAGTCCAATACACTGTACATGCTGGGAACAGATGTCAGTGCTATATGCCCTGTGTATGACAATGGGAGCACACTAGTGACTCTTCTTACCAGAAAACAACTCTTGCTCGTAGGACCAGAAACTGCATGTGATTCAACTCCATTTAGGACTGAGAAACAAACGCTAACTTGCCTTACAAGAAACACACTCTGCTTTTGAGAAAAGGGCACTCTTCTACTCTACTGTTTCCTCTGGGGTCCGAACAGTGAGCTTGCTCAGAAGAAAAGAACTGTGCTTCCTACACACACGGCCATAGCAAGTTCAATTCTGCTTAGGAAACTTACAAGAACAGTAGATCCTCTTCAGTCCAATACACTGTACATGCTGGGAACAGACGCCAGTGCTATGTGCCCTGTGTATGACAATGGGAGCACAATAGTAACTCTTGATACCAGAAAACAACTCTTGCTCGTAGGACCAGAGACTGCATGGGATTCAACTCCATTTAGGACTGGGAAACAAACTCTAGCTCGCATTACAAGAAACACACTCTGCTTTGATAAAAGAGCACTCTTCTACTCAAATGTGTTTCCTATATGGCCAGAACAGTGAGCTTGCTCTGAACAAAAGAATTGTGCTTCCTACACACACAGGCCATATCTAGTTCAACTCTGCTTAGGAAACTAACAAGAACAGTAGCTCTTCTTCTGTCCAATACACTGTACTTGTAAAGAACAGTATCGAGTGTTGTTTGCACTGTGTATGGCAAGGATTGCAATAGTGACTCTTCTTACCAGAAAACAATCTTGCTCATAGGACCAGAAAATGCATGTGATTCAACTCCCATTTAGGACTGGGAAACAAATGCTAGCTCACCTTACAAGAAACACACTTTGCTTTTGAGAAAAGAGCACTCTTCTACTCTTCTGTGTTTCCTATAGGACCAGAACAGTGAGATTGCTCAGAAAAAAAGAACTGTGCTTCCTACACACACGGGCCATATCTAGTTCAACTCTGCTTAGGAAACTGACAAGAACAGTAGATCATCTTCAGTCCAATACACTGTACATGCTGGGAACAGACGCCAGTGCTATTTGCCCTGTGTATGACAATGGGAGGGCAATAGTGACTCTTCTTACTAGAAAAAACTCTTGATCGTAGGACCAGAAACTGCATGTGATTCAACTCCATTTAGGAGTGGGAAACAAACACTAGCTCGACTTACAAGAAACACACTCTTCTTTTGAGTAAAGAGCACTCTTCTATTCTACAGTGTTTCCTATGGGGTCCAAACAGTGAGCTTGCTCAGAACAAAGAACTGTGCTTCCTACACACACGGGGCATATCTAGTTCAACTCTGCTTAGGAAACTGACAAGAGCAGTAGCTCCTCTTCAGTCCAATACACTGTACTTGCTGGGAACAGACACGAGTGCTATTTGCACTGTGTATGGCAAAGGGAGCACAATAGTGACTTTCCTTTCCAGAAAACAACTCTTGCTCGTAGGACCAGAAACTGCCTGTGATTCAACTCCATTTAGGACTGGGAAACAAACGCTAGCTCGCCTTACAAGAAACACACTCTGCTTTTGAGAAAAGAGAACACTTCTACTCTACTGTGTTTCCTATGGGGTCCGAACAGTCAGCTTGCTCAGAACAAAAGAACTGTGCTTCCTACACACACGGGCTATATCTGGATCAACTCTGCTGAGAAAACTGACAAGAACAGTAGATCCTCTTCAGTGCAATACACTGTACATGCTGGGAACAGACGCCAGTGCTATTTGCACTGTGTATGGCAATGGGAGGGCAATAGTGACTCTTCTTACCAGAAAACAACTCTTGCTCGTAGAAAGAGAAACTGCATGTTATTCAACTCCATTTAGGACTGGGAAACAAACGCTAGCTTTCTTTACAAGAAACACACTCTGCTTTTGAGAAAAGAGCACTCTTCTACTCTACTGTGTTTCCTAAATGGCCAGGACAGTGAGCTTGCTCAGAACAAAAGAACTGTGCTTCCTGTATACACGGGGCATATCTAGTTCAACTCTGCTTAGGAAACTGACAAGAACAGTAGATCCTCTTAAGTACAATACACTGTACATGCTGGGAACAGAGGCCAGTGCTATTTCCCCTGTGTATGACAGTGGGAGCGCAATAGTGACTCTTATTACCAGAAAACAACTCTTGCTGCTAGGACCAGAAAATGCATGTAATTCAACTCCCATTTAGGACTGGGAAACAAACACTAGCTCGCCTTACAAGAAACACACTCTGTTTTTGAGAAAAGAGCACTCTTCTACTCTACTGTGTTTCCTATATGGCCAGAACAGTGAGCTTGCTCAGAACAAAAGAACTGTGCTTCCTACACATGGCCATATCTCGTTCAATTCTGCTCAGTAAACTGACAAGAGCAGTAGATCCTCTTCAGTCCAATACACTGTACATGCTGGGAACAAACGCCAGTGCGATTTGCACTGTGTATGGCAATGGGAGCGCAATAGTGACTCCTCTTACCAGAAAACAACTCTTGCTCATAGGACCAGAAACTGCATGTGATTCAACTCCATTTAGAACTGGGAAACAAACACTAGCTCGCCTTACAAGAAACACTTTCTGCTTTTGAGAAAAGAGCACTCTTCTACTCTACTGTGTTTCCTATAGGGCCAGAACAGTGAGCTTGCTCAGAACAAAAGAACTGTGCTTCCTACACACACGTGCCATATCTAGTTCAACTCTGCTTAAGAAACTGACAAGAACAGTAGCTCCTCTTCAGTCCAATACACTGTACGTGCTGGTAAGAGACGCCAGTGCTATTTGCACTGTGTATGGCAATGGGAGCACAATAGTGACTTTCCTTACCAGAAAACAACTCTTACTCGTGGGACAAACAACTGCATGTGATTCAACTCCATTTAGGACTGGAAAAAAAAAACGCTAGCTCGCCTTACAAGAAACACACTCTACTTTTGAGAAAAGAACACTCTTCTACTCTGCTGTGTTTCCTATAGGGCCAAAACAGTGAGCTTGCTCAGAACAAAAAAACTGTGCTTCCTACACACACGGCCATAGCTAGTTCAATTCTGCTTAGGAAACTGACAATAACAGTAGATCCCCTTCAGTCCAATACACTGAACATGCTGGGAACAGAGGCCAGTGCAATTTGCACTGTGTATGACAATGAGAGCACAATAGTGACTCTTCTTACCAGAAAACAGCTCTTGCTCGTAGGACCAGAAACTGCATGTGATTCAACTCCATTTAGGACTGGGAAACAAACGCAAGCTCTCCTTACAAGAAACACACTCTGCTTTTTAGAAAAGAGCACTCTTCTACTCTAATGTGTTTCCTATGGGGTCCAAAAAGTGAGCTTGCTCATAACAAAAGAACTGTGCTTCCTTCACACACGGGCCATATCTAGTTCAACTCTGCTTAGGAATCTGACAAGAACAGTAGCTCCTCTTTAGTCCAATACACATTACTTGCTGGGAACAGACGCGAGTGCTATTTGCAGTCTGTATGGCAATGGGAGCGCAATAGTGACTCTTCTTACCAGAAAGAACTCTTGCTCATAGGACGAAAAACTGCATGGGATTCAACTACATTTAGGACTGGGAAACAAACGCTAGCTCGCCTTACAAGAAACACACTCTGCTTTTGAGAAAAGAGCACTCTTCTACTCTACTGTGTTTCCTATTGGGTCCGAACAGTGAGCTTGCTCAGAACAAACGAACTGTGCTTCCTACACACACGGGCTATATCTAGTTCAACTCTGCTTAGGAAAATGACAAGAACAATACCTCCTCTTCAGTCCAATACACTGTACTTGCTGGGAAAATTCGCGTGTGCTATTTGCACTGTGTATGAGAAAGGGAGTGCAATAGTGACTTTCCTTACCAGAAAACAACTCTTGCTCGGGGGACCAAAAACTGCATGGGATTCAACTCCATTTAGGACTGGGAAACAAACGCTACCTTGGCTTACAAGAAACACACTCTGCTTTTGAGAAAAGAACACTCTTCTACTCTACTGTGTTTCGTATAGGGCCAAAATAGTTAGCTTGCTCAGAACAAAAGAACTGTGCCTCATACACACACGGCCATATCTAGTTCAATTCTGCTTAGGAAACTGACAAGAACAGTAGATCCTCTTAAGTCCAATACACTGTACATGCTGGGAACAGAGGCCAGTGCTATTTGCCCTGTGTATGACAATGGGAGCGCAAGAGTGACTCTTCTTACCAGAAAACAACTCTTGCTCGTAGGACCAGATACTGCATGTGATTCAACTCCATTTAGGACTGGGAAACAAACGCTAGCTCGCCATACAAGAAACATACTCTGCTTTTGAGAAAAGAGCACTCTTCTACTCTACTGTGTTTCCTATGGGGTCCGAACAGTCAGCTTGCTCAGAACAAAAGAACTGTGCTTCCTACATACAAAGGCCATATCTAGTTCAACTCTGCTTAGGAAACTGACAAGAACAGTATATCCTCTTAGTCCAATACACTGTACTTGCTGGGAACACACGCGAGTGCTATTTGCACTGTATACGGCAATGGATGCACAATAGTGACTCTGCTTACCAGAAAACAACTCTTGCTCTTTGGACCTGAAACTGCATTTGATTCAATCCACTTAGTGATGGGAAGAAAACGCTAGCTCGCCTTACAAGAAACACACTCCGCTTTTGAGAATAGGGCACACATCTACTCTACTGTGTTTCCAATGGGGTCCGAACAGTGAGCTTGCTCAGAACAAAAGAACTGTGCTTCCTACACACACGGGCCATATCTAGTTCAACTCTGCTTAGGAAACTGACAGGAACAGTAGATCCTCTTCAGTCCAATACACTGTACTTACTGGGAACAGACGCCTGTGCTATTTGCACTGTGTATGAATATGGGAGCGCAATAGTGACTCTTCTTACCAGAAAACAACTCTTGTTCGTAGGACCAGAAACTGCATGGGATTCAACTCCATTTAGCACTGGGAAACAAACGCTAGCTCGCCTTACAAGAAACACACTTTTCTTTTGAGAAAAGAGCACTCTTTTATTCTACTGTGTTTCCTGTAGGGCCAAAACAGAGAGCTTGCTCAGAAAAAAAGAACTGTGCTTCCTACACACACGAGTCATATCTAGTTCAACTCTGCTTAGGAACCTGACAAGAACAGTAGATCCTCTTCAGTCCAATACACTGTACATGCTGGGAACAGACGACAGTGCTATTTGCCCTGTGTATGACAATGGAAGCCCAATAGTGACTCTTCTTACCAGAAAAAAACTCTTGCTCATAGGACCAGAAACTGCATGTTATTCAACTCCACTTAGGACTAGGAAACAAACGCTAGCTCGCCTTACAAGAAACACGCTCCACTTTGAGAAAAGGTCACACTTCTACTCTACTGTGTTTCCTATAGGGTCTGAACAGTGAGCTTGCTCAGAACAAAAGAACCGTGCTTCCTACACACACGGGCCATATCTAGTTCAACTCTGCATAGGAAACTGACAAGAACAGTAGATCCTCTTCAGTCCAATACACTGTACTTGCTGGGAACAGACGCCAGTGCTATTTGCACTGTGTGGCAATGGGAGCGCAATAGTGACTCTTCTTACCAGAAAACAACTCTTGCTCCTAGGACTAGAAACTGCATGTGATTCAACTCCATTTACGACTGGGAAACAAACGCTAGATCGCCTTCCAAGAAACACACTCTGATTTTGAGAAAAGAGCACTCTTCTACTCTACTGTGTTGCCTATAGGGTCCAAACAATGAGCTAGCTCAGAACAAAAGGACTGTGCTTCCTACACACACGGGCTATATCTAGTTCAACTCTGCTCAGGAAACTGACAAGAACAGTAGCTCCTCTTCAGTGCAATACACTGTACATGCTGGGAACAGACGTCAGGGCTATTTGCCCTATGTATGACAATGGGAACGCAAAAGTGATTCTTCTTACTAGAAAACACCTCTTGCTCATAGGACCAGAAACTGCATGTGATAAACTCCATTTAGGAATGGGAAACAAACACTAGCTCGTCTTACAATAAACACACTCTGCTTTTGAGATAAGAGCACTCTTCCACTATACTGTTTTTCCTATTGGGCCACAACAGTGAGCTTGCTCAGAACAAAAGAACTGTGCTTCCTCCACACACGGGCCATATATAGTTTAACTCTGCTTAGGAAACTGACAAGAACAGTAGATCCTCTTCAGTCCAATACACTGTACTTGCTGGGAACAGACGCGAGTGCTATTTGCACTGTATACGGCAATGGATGCACAATAGTGACTCTACTTACCAGAAAACAACTCTTGCTCTTTGGACCTGAAACTGCATTTGATTCAATCCACTTAGTGATGGGAAACAAACGCTAGCTCGCCTTACAAGAAACACGCTCTGCTTTTGAGAATAGGGCACACATCTACTCTACTGTGTTTCCAATGGGGTCCGAACAGTGAGCTTGCTCAGAACAAAAGAACTGTGCTTCCTCCACACACTGGCCATATTTAGTACAATTCTGCTTAGGAAACTGACAGGAACAGTAGATCCTCTTCAGTCCAATACACTGTACTTGCTGGGAACAGACGCCTGTGCTATTTGCACTGTGTATGAATATGGGAGCACAATAGTGACTCTTCTTACCAGAAAACAACTCTTGCTCGTAGGACCAGAAACTGCATGGGATTCAACTCCATTTAGCACTGGGAAACAAATGCTAGCTCGCCTTACAAGAAACACACTCTTCTTTTGAGAAAAGAGCACTCTTTTATTCTACTGTGTTTCCTGTAGGGCCAAAACAGAGAGCTTGCTCAGAAAAAAAGAACTGTGCTTCCTATACACATGGGTCATATCTAGATCATTTCTGCTTAGGAAACTGACAAGAACAGTAGCTCCTCTTCAGTGCAATATACTGTACATGCTTGGAACAGACGCCAGTGCTATTTGCCCTGTGTATGACAATGGGAGCGCAAAAGTGATTCTTCTTACTAGAAATCACCTCTTGCTCGTAGGACCAGAAACTGCATGTGATAAACTCCATTTAGGAATGGGAAACAAACACTAGCTCGTTTTACAATAAACACACTCTGCTTTTGAGATAAGAGCACTCTTCCACTGTACTGTTTTTCCTATTGGGCTACAACAGTGAGCTTGCTCAGAACAAAAGAACTGTGCGTCCTCCACACACGGGCCATATATAGTTTAACTCTGCTTAGGAAACTGACAAGAACAGTAGATCCTCTTCAGTCCAATACACTGTACTTGCTGGGAACAGACGCCAGTGCTATTTGCACTGTGAATGGCAATGGGAGCGCAATAATGACTTTCTTTACCAGAAAACAACTCTTGCTCCTGGGACCAAAAACTGCATGTGATTCAACTCCATTTAGGACTGGTAAACAAACGCTAGCTCGCCTTACAAGAAACACACTCTGCTTTTGAGAAAAGATCACTCTTCTACTCTAATGTGTTTCCTATGGGGTCCAAACATTGAGCTTGCTCAAAACAAAAGAACTGTGCTTCCTACACACACGGGCCATACCTACTTCAACTCTGCTTAGGAAACTGACAATAACAGTAGATCCCCTTCAGTCCAATACACTGAACATGCTGGGAACAGACGCCAGTGCAATTTGCACTGTGTATGACAATGAGAGCACAATAGTGACTCTTCTTACCAGAAAACAGCTCTTGCTCGTAGGACCAGAAACTGCATGTGATTCAACTCCATTTAGGACTGGGAAACAAACGCAAGCTCTCCTTACAAGAAACACACTCTGCTTTTTAGAAAAGAGCACTCTTCTACTCTAATGTGTTTCCTATGGGGTCCGAAAAGTGAGCTTGCTCAGAACAAAAGAACTGTGCTTCCTTCACACACGGGCCATATCTAGTTCAACTCTGCTTAGGAATCTGACAAGAACAGTAGCTCCTCTTTAGTCCAATACACATTACTTGCTGGGAACAGACGCGAGTGCTATTTGCAGTGTGTATGGCAATGGGAGCGCAATAGTGACTCTTCTTACCAGAAAACAACTCTTGCTCATAGGACGAAAAACTGCATGGGATTCAACTACATTTAGGACTGGGAAACAAACGCTAGCTCGCCTTACAAGAAACACACTCTGCTTTTGAGAAAAGAGCACTCTTCTACTCTACTGTGTTTCCTATTGGGTCCGAACAGTGAGCTTGCTCAGAACAAACGAACTGTGCTTCCTACACACACGGGCTATATCTAGTTCAACTCTGCTTAGGAAAATGACAAGAACAATACCTCCTCTTCAGTCCAATACACTGTACTTGCTGGGAAAATTCGCGTGTGCTATTTGCACTGTGTATGAGAAAGGGAGTGCAATAGTGACTTTCCTTACCAGAAAACAACTCTTGCTCGGGGGACCAAAAACTGCATGGGATTCAACTCCATTTAGGACTGGGAAACAAACGCTACCTCGGCTTACAAGAAACACACTCTGCTTTTGAGAAAAGAACACTCTTCTACTCTACTGTGTTTCGTATAGGGCCAAAATAGTTAGCTTGCTCAGAACAAAAGAACTGTGCCTCATACACACACGGCCATATCTAGTTCAATTCTGCTTAGGAAACTGACAAGAACAGTAGATCCTCTAAAGTCCAATACACTGTACATGCTGGGAACAGAGGCCAGTGCTATTTGCCCTGTGTATGACAATGGGAGCGCAAGAGTGACTCTTCTTACCAGAAAACAACTCTTGCTCGTAGGACCAGAAACTGCATGTGATTCAACTCCATTTAGGACTGGGAAACAAACGCTAGCTCGCCATACAAGAAACATACTCTGCTTTTGAGAAAAGAGCACTCTTCTACTCTACTGTGTTTCCTATGGGGTCCGAACAGTCAGCTTGCTCAGAACAAAAGAACTGTGCTTCCTACATACAAAGGCCATATCTAGTTCAACTCTGCTTAGGAAACTGACAAGAACAGTATATCCTCTTAGTCCAATACACTGTACTTGCTGGGAACACACGCGAGTGCTATTTGCACTGTATACGGCAATGGATGCACAATAGTGACTCTGCTTACCAGAAAACAACTCTTGCTCTTTGGACCTGAAACTGCATTTGATTCAATCCACTTAGTGATGGGAAGAAAACGCTAGCTCGCCTTACAAGAAACACACTCCGCTTTTGAGAATAGGGCACACATCTACTCTACTGTGTTTCCAATGGGGTCCGAACAGTGAGCTTGCTCAGAACAAAAGAACTGTGCTTCCTACACACACGGGCCATATCTAGTTCAACTCTGCTTAGGAAACTGACAGGAACAGTAGATCCTCTTCAGTCCAATACACTGTACTTACTGGGAACAGACGCCTGTGCTATTTGCACTGTGTATGAATATGGGAGCGCAATAGTGACTCTTCTTACCAGAAAACAACTCTTGCTCGTAGGACCAGAAACTGCATGGGATTCAACTCCATTTAGCACTGGGAAACAAACGCTAGCTCACCTTACAAGAAACACACTTTTCTTTTGAGAAAAGAGCACTCTTTTATTCTACTGTGTTTCCTGTAGGGCCAAAACAGAGAGCTTGCTCAGAAAAAAAGAACTGTGCTTCCTACACACACGAGTCATATCTAGTTCAACTCTGCTTAGGAACCTGACAAGAACAGTAGATCCTCTTCAGTCCAATACACTGTACATGCTGGGAACAGACGACAGTGCTATTTGCCCTGTGTATGACAATGGAAGCCCAATAGTGACTCTTCTTACCAGAAAAAAACTCTTGCTCATAGGACCAGAAACTGCATGTTATTCAACTCCACTTAGGACTAGGAAACAAACGCTAGCTCGCCTTACAAGAAACACGCTCTACTTTGAGAAAAGGTCACACTTCTACTCTACTGTGTTTCCTATAGGGTCTGAACAGTGAGCTTGCTCAGAACAAAAGAACCGTGCTTTCTACACACACGGGCCATATCTAGTTCAACTCTGCATAGGAAACTGACAAGAACAGTAGATCCTCTTCAGTCCAATACACTGTACTTGCTGGGAACAGACGCCAGTGCTATTTGCACTGTGTATGGCAATGGGAGCGCAATAGTGGCTCTTCTTACCAGAAAACTACTCTTGCTCCTAGGACTAGAAACTGCATGTGATTCAACTCCATTTACGACTGGGAAACAAACGCTAGTTCGCCTTCCAAGAAACACACTCTGATTTTGAGAAAAGAGCACTCTTCTACTCTACTGTGTTGCCTATAGGGTCCAAACAATGAGCTAGCTCAGAACAAAAGGACTGTGCTTCCTACACACACGGGCTATATCTAGTTCAACTCTGCTCAGGAAACTGACAAGAACAGTAGCTCCTCTTCAGTGCAATACACTGTACATGCTGGGAACAGACGTCAGGGCTATTTGCCCTATGTATGACAATGGGAACGCAAAAGTGATTCTTCTTACTAGAAAACACCTCTTGCTCATAGGACCAGAAACTGCATGTGATAAACTCCATTTAGGAATGGGAAACAAACACTAGCTCGTCTTACAATAAACACACTCTGCTTTTGAGATAAGAGCACTCTTCCACTATACTGTTTTTCCTATTGGGCCACAACAGTGAGCTTGCTCAGAACAAAAGAACTGTGCTTCCTCCATACACGGGCCATATATAGTTTAACTCTGCTTAGGAAACTGACAAGAACAGTAGATCCTCTTCAGTCCAATACACTGTACTTGCTGGGAACAGACGCGAGTGCTATTTGCACTGTATACGGCAATGGATGCACAATAGTGACTCTACTTACCAGAAAACAACTCTTGCTCTTTGGACCTGAAACTGCATTTGATTCAATCCACTTAATGATGGGAAACAAACGCTAGCTCGCCTTACAAGAAACACGCTCTGCTTTTGAGAATAGGGCACACATCTACTCTACTGTGTTTCCAATGGGGTCCGAACAGTGAGCTTGCTCAGAACAAAAGAACTGTGCTTCCTCCACACACTGGCCATATCTAGTTCAATTATGCTTAGGAAACTGACAGGAACAGTAGATCCTCTTCAGTCCAATACACTGTACTTGCTGGGAACAGACGCCTGTGCTATTTGCACTGTGTATGAATATGGGAGCACAATAGTGACTCTTCTTACCAGAAAACAACTCTTGCTCGTAGGACCAGAAACTGCATGGGATTCAACTCCATTTAGCACTGGGAAACAAATGCTAGCTCGCCTTACAAGAAACACACTCTTCTTTTGAGAAAAGAGCACTCTTTTATTCTACTGTGTTTCCTGTAGGGCCAAAACAGAGAGCTTGCTCAGAAAAAAAGAACTGTGCTTCCTACACACATGGGTCATATCTAGATCATTTCTGCTTAGGAAACTGACAAGAACAGTAGCTCCTTCTCAGTGCAATACACTGTACATGCTTGGAACAGACGCCAGTGCTATTTGCCCTGTGTATGACAATGGGAGCGCAAAAGTGATTCTTCTTACTAGAAATCACCTCTTGCTCGTAGGACCAAAAACTGCATGTAATAAACTCCATTTAGGAATGGGAAACAAACACTAGCTCGTCTTACAATAAACACACTCTGCTTTTGAGATAAGAGCACTCTTCCACTGTACTGTTTTTCCTATTGGGCTACAACAGTGAGCTTGCTCAGAACAAAAGAACTGTGCTTCCTCCACACACGGGCCATATATAGTTTAACTCTGCTTAGGAAACTGACAAGAACAGTAGATCCTCTTCAGTCCAATACACTGTACTTGCTGGGAACAGACGCCAGTGCTATTTGCACTGTGAATGGCAATGGGAGCGCAATAATGACTTTCTTTACCAGAAAACAACTCTTGCTCCTGGGACCAAAAACTGCATGTGATTCAACTCCATTTAGGACTGGTAAACAAACGCTAGCTCGCCTTACAAGAAACACACTCTGCTTTTGAGAAAAGAGCACTCTTCTACTCTAATGTGTTTCCTATGGGGTCCGAACATTGAGCTTGCTCAAAACAAAAGAACTGTGCTTCCTACACACACGGGCCATACCTACTTCAACTCTGCTTAGGAAACTGACAAGAACAATAGCTCCTCTTCAGTACAATACACTGTACTTCCTGGGATCAGACGCGAGTGCTCTTTGCACTGTGCACGGCCATGGGAGCACAATAGTGTCTTTCCTTACCAGAAAACAACTCTTGCTCGTGGGACCAGAAACTGCATGTGATTTTACTCCATTTAGGACTGGCAAACAAACGCTAGCTCGCCTTACAAGAAACACACTCTGCTTTTGAGAAAAGAGCACTCTTCTATTCTACTGTGTTTCCTATGGGGTCCGAACAGTCAGCTTGCTCAGAACAAAAGAACTGTGCTTCCTACAAACACGGGCTATATCTGGTTCAACTCTGCTGAGGAAACCAACAAGAACAGTAGATCCTCTTCAGTGCAATACACTGTACATCCTGGGAACAGAAGCCAGTGCTATTTGCACTGTGTATGGCAAAGGGAGCACAAGAGTGACTCTTCTTACCAGAAAACAACTCTTGCACGTAGGAAGAGAAACTGCATGTGATTCAACTCCATTTAGGACTGGGAAACAAACGCCAGCTTGTCTTACAGGAAACACACTCTGCTTTTGAGAAAAGAGCACTCTTCTACTCTACTGTGTTTTCTAAATGGCCAGGACAGTAAGCTTGCTCAGAACAAAAGAACTGTGCTTCCTGCATACACGGGGCATATCTAGTTCAACTCTGCTTAGGAAACTGACAAGAACAGTAGCTCATCTTCAGTACAATACACTGTACTTGCTGGGAACAGACGCCAGTGCTATTTGCCCTGTGTATGACAATGGGAGCACAGTATTGACTCTTCTTAACAGAAAACAACACTTGCTCATAGGAGCAGAACCTGCATGTGATTCAACTCCATTTAGGACTGGGTAACAAACACTAGCTCGCCTTACAAGAAACACACTCTGCTTTTGAGAAGAGAGCATTCTTCTACTCTACTGTGTTGCCTATGGGGTCCGAACAGTGTGCTAGCTCAGAACGAAAAAACTGTGCTTCCTACACACACGGGCTATATCTAGTTCAACTCTGCTTAGGAAACTGACAAGAACAGTAGCTCCTCTTCAGTGCAATACACTGTAAATGCTGGGAACAGACCCCAGTGCTACTTGCCCTGTGTATGACAATGGGAGCGCAAAAGTGACTCTTCTTACTAGAAAACAACTCTTGCTCATAGGACCAGAAACTGCATGTGATTCAACTCCATTTAGGACTGGGAAACAAACGCTAGCTCGCCTTACAAGAAACACAATCTGCTTTTGAGAAAACAGCACTCTTCTACTATACTGTTTTTCCTATTGGGCCACAACAGTGAGCTTGCTCAGAACAAAAGAACTGTGCTTCCTACACACACCTCCACATCTAGTTCAACGCTGCTTAGGAAACTGACAAGAACAGTAGATCCTCTTCAGTGCAATACACTGTACTTGCTGGGAACAGACGCCAGTGCTATTTGCCCTGTGTATGACAATGGGAGCGCAATAGTGACTCTTCTTACCAGAAAACAACTCTTGCTCCTAGGACTAGAAACTGCATGTGATTCAACTCCATTTACGACTGGGAAACAAACGCTAGATCGCCTTCCAAGAAACACACTCTGATTTTGAGAAAAGAGCACTCTTCTACTCTACTGTGTTGCCTATAGGGTCCAAACAGTGAGCTAGCTCAGAACAAAAGGACTGTGCTTCCTACACACACGGGCTATATCTAGTTCAACTCTGCTCAGGAAACTGACAAGAACAGTAGCTCCTCTTCAGTGCAATACACTGTACATGCTGGGAACAGACGTCAGTGCTATTTGCCCTATGTATGACAATGGGAACGCAAAAGTGATTCTTCTTACTAGAAAACACCTCTTGCTCATAGGACCAGAAACTGCATGTGATAAACTCCATTTAGGAATGGGAAACAAACACTAGCTCATCTTACAATAAACACACTCTGCTTTTGAGATAAGAGCACTCTTCCACTATACTGTTTTTCCTATTGGGCCACAACAGTGAGCTTGCTCAGAACAAAAGAACTGTGCTTCCTCCACACACGGGCCATATATAGTTTAACTCTGCTTAGGAAACTGACAAGAACAGTAGATCCTCTTCAGTCCTATACACTGTACTTGCTGGGAACAGACGCGAGTGCTATTTGCACTGTATACGGCAATGGATGCACAATAGTGACTCTACTTACCAGAAAACAACTCTTGCTCTTTGGACCTGAAACTGCATTTGATTCAATCCACTTAGTGATGGGAAACAAACGCTAGCTCGCCTTACAAGAAACACGCTCTGCTTTTGAGAATAGGGCACACATCTACTCTACTGTGTTTCCAATGGGGTCCGAACAGTGAGCTTGCTCAGAACAAAAGAACTGTGCTTCCTCCACACACTGGCCATATCTAGTTCAATTCTGCTTAGGAAACTGACAGGAACAGTAGATCCTCTTCAGTCCAATACACTGTACTTGCTGGGAACAGACGCCTGTGCTATTTGCACTGTGTATGAATATGGGAGCGCAATAGTGACTTTCCTTACCAGAAAACAACTCTTGCTCGTAGGACCAGAAACTGCATGGGATTCAACTCCATTTAGCACTGGGAAACAAATGCTAGCTCGCCTTACAAGAAACACACTCTTCTTTTGAGAAAAGAGCACTCTTTTATTCTACTGTGTTTCCTGTAGGGCCAAAACAGAGAGCTTGCTCAGAAAAAAAGAACTGTGCTTAATACACACATAGGTCATATCTAGATCATTTCTGCATAGGAAACTGACAAGAACAGTAGCTCCTCTTCAGTGCAATACACTGTACATGCTTGGAACAGACGCCAGTGCTATTTGCCCTGTGTATGACAATGGGAGCGCAAAAGTGATTCTTCTTACTAGAAATCACCTCTTGCTCATAGGACCAGAAACTGCATGTGATAAACTCCATTTAGGAATGGGAAACAAACACTAGCTCGTCTTACAATAAACACACTCTGCTTTTGAGATAAGAGCACTCTTCCACTGTACTGTTTTTCCTATTGGGCTACAACAGTGAGCTTGCTCAGAACAAAAGAACTGTGCTTCCTCCACACACGGGCCATATATAGTTTAACTCTGCTTAGGAAACTGACAAGAACAGTAGATTCTCTTCAGTCCAATACACTGTACTTGCTGGGAACAGACGCCAGTGCTATTTGCACTGTGAATGGCAATGGGAGCGCAATAATGGCTTTCTTTACCAGAAAACAACTCTTGCTCCTAGGACCAAAAACTGCATGTGATTCAACTCCATTTAGGACTGGTAAACAAACGCTAGCTCGCCTTACAAGAAACACACTCTGCTTTTGAGAAAAGAGCACTCTTCTACTCTAATGTGTTTCGTATGGGGTCCGAACATTGAGCTTGCTCAAAACAAAAGATCTGTGCTTCCTACACACACGGGCCATACCTACTTCAACTCCGCTTAGGAAACTGACAAGAACAATAGCTCCTCTTCAGTACAATACACTGTACTTGCTGGGATCAGACGCGAGTGCTCTTTGCACTGTGCACGGCCATGGGAGCACAATAGTGTCTTTCCTTACCAGAAAACAACTCTTGCTCGTGGGACCAGAAACTGCATGTGATTTTACTCCATTTAGGACTGGCAAACAAACGCTAGCTCGCCTTACAAGAAACACACTCTGCTTTTGAGAAAAGAGCACTCTTCTATTCTACTGTGTTTCCTATGGGGTCCGAACAGTCAGCTTGCTCAGAACAAAAGAACTGTGCTTCCTACAAACACGGGCTATATCTGGTTCAACTCTGCTGGGGAAACCGACAAGAACAGTAGATCCTCTTCAGTGCAATACACTGTACATCCTGGGAACAGAAGCCAGTGCTATTTGCACTGTGTATGGCAAAGGGAGCACAAGAGTGACTCTTCTTACCAGAAAACAACTCTTGCACGTAGGAAGAGAAACTGCATGTGATTCAACTCCATTTAGGACTGGGAAACAAATGCTAGCTTGTCTTACAGGAAACACACTCTGCTTTTGAGAAAAGAGCACTCTTCTACTCTACTGTGTTTCCTAAATGGCCAGGACAGTGAGCTTGCTCAGAACAAAAGAACTGTGCTTCCTGCATACACGGGGCATATTTAGTTCAACTCTGCTTAGGAAACTGACAAGAACAGTAGCTCATCTTCAGTACAATACACTGTACTTGCTGGGAACAGACGCCAGTGCTATTTGCCCTGTGTATGACAATGGGAGCACAGTATTGACTCTTCTTAACAGAAAACAACACTTGCTCATAGGAGCAGAACCTGCATGTGATTCAACTCCATTTAGGACTGGGTAACAAACACTAGCTCGCCTTACAAGAAACACACTCTGCTTTTGAGAAGAGAGCATTCTTCTACTCTACTGTGTTGCCTATGGGGTCCGAACAGTGCGCTAGCTCAGAACGAAAAAACTGTGCTTCCTACACACACGGGCTATATCTAGTTCAACTCTGCTTAGGAAACTGACAAGAACAGTAGATCCTCTTCAGTGCAATACACTGTACATGCTGGGTACAGACGCCAGTGCTATTTGCCCTGTGGATGACAATGGGAGCGCAATAGTGACTCTTCTTACCAGAAAACAACTCTTGCTCTTAGGACCAGAAACAGCATGTGATTCAACTCCAATTTAGGTTGGGAAACAAACGCTAGCTTGCATTACAAGAAACACACTCTGCTTTTGAGAAAAGAGCACTCTTCTACTCTACTGTGTTTCCTATGGGTTCGAACAGTGAGCTTGCTCAGAACAAAAGAACTGTGCTTCCTACACACACGGCCATATCTAGTTCAACTCTGTTTAGGAAACTGACAAGAACAGTAGCTCCTCTTCAGTCCAATACACTGTACATGCTGGGAACAGACGCCAGTGCTATTTGCCCTGTGTATGACAGTGGGAGCGCAATAGTGACTCTTCTTACCAGAAAACAACTCTTGCTCGTAGGACCAGAAAATGCATGTGATTCAACTCCCATTTAGGACTGGGAAACAAACGCTAGCTCGCCTTACAAGAAACACACTCTGTTTTTGAGAAAAGAGCACTCTTCTACTCTACTGTGTTTCCTATATGGCCAGAACAGTGAGCTTGCTCAGAACAAAAGAACTGTGCTTCCTACACACACGGGCCATATATAGTTTAACTCTGCTTAGGAAACTGACAAGAACAGTAGCTCCTCTTCAGTCCAATACACTGTACATGCTGGGAACAAACACCAGTGCGATTTGCACTGTGTATGGCAATGGGAGCACAATAGTGACTCTTCTTACCAGAAAACAACTCTTGCTCTTAGGACCAGAAACTGCATGTGATTCAACTCAATTTAGAACTGGGAAACAAACACTAGCTCGCCTTACAAGAAACACTTTCTGCTTTTGAGAAAAGAGCACTCTTCTACTCTACTGTGTTTCCTATAGGGACAGAACAGTGTGCTTGCTCAGAACAAAAGAACTGTGCTTCCTACACACACGTGCCATATCTTTTTAAACTCTGCTTAGGAAACTGACAAGAACAGTAGCTCCTCTTCAGTCCAATACACTGTACTTGCTGGGAACAGACGCGAGGGCTATTTTTACTGTGTATGGCAATGGGAGCGCAATAGTGACTCTTCTTGCCAGAAAACAACTCTTGCTTGTAGGACCAAAAACTACATTTGATTCACCTCCATTTAGGACTGGGAAACAAACGCTAGCTAGACTTACAAGAAACACACTCTACTTTTGAGAAAAGAGCATTCCTCTACTCTACTGTGTTTCCTATAGGGCCAGAACAGTGAGCTTGCTCAGAACAAAAGAACTGTGCTTCCTACACACACGGCCATATCTAGTTCAATTCTGCTGACGAAACTGACAAGAACAGTAGCCTCTCTGCAGTCCAATACACTGTACTTGCTGGGAACAGACGCGAGTGCTATTTGCACTGTGTATGGCAAAGGGAGCGCAAAATGGACTCTTCTTACCAGAAAACAACTCTCGCTCGTAGGACCAGAAACTGCATGTGTATTTCAACTCCATTTAGGCCTGGGAAACAAACACTAGCTCGCCTTACAAGAAACACACTCTGCTTTTGACAAAAGAGCACTCTTCTACTCTACTGTGTTTCCTATGGGGTCCAAACAGAGAACTTGCTCAGAACAAAAGAACTGTGCTTCCTACACTCGGGCCATATCTAGTTCAACTCTGCTAAGGAAACTGACAAGAGAAGTAGCTCCTCTTCAGTCCAATACACTGTACTTGCTGGCAACAGATGCCAGTGCTATTTGCACTGTGTATGGCAATGGGAGCGCAATAGTGACTTTCCTTACAAGAAAGCAACTCTTGCTCATAGGACCAAAAACTGCATGTGATTCAACTCCATTTAGGACTGGGAAACAAATGCTAGCTCGCCTTACAAGAAACACACTCTGCTTTTGAGAAAAGAGCACTCTTCTACTCTACTGTGTTTCCTATGGGCTCCGAACAGTGAGCTTGCTCAGAACAAAAGAACTGTGCTTCCTACACACACGGTCCATATCTAGTTCAACTCTGCTTAGGAAAATGACAAGAACAATACCTCCTCTTCAGTCCAATACACTGTACTTGCTGGGAAAATTCGTGTGTGCTATTTGCACTGTGTATGAAAAAGGGAGCGCAATAGTGACTTTCCTTACCAGAAAACAACTCTTGCTCGTGGGACCAAAAACTGCATGTGATTCAACTCCATTTAGGACTGGGAAACAAACGCTACCTCGCCTTACAAGAAACACACTCTGCTTTTGAGAAAAGAACACTCTTGTACTCTACTGTATTTCGTATAGGGCCAAAATAGTGAGCTTGCTCAGAACAAAAGAACTGTGCTTCCTACACACACGGGCCATATCTAGTTCAATTCTGCTTAGGAAACTGACAAGAACAGTTGATCCTCTTCAGTCCAATACACTGTACATGCTGGGAACAGACGCCAGTGCTATTTGCCCTGTGTATGACAATGGGAGCGCAATAGTGACTCTTCTTACCATAAAACAACTCTTGCTCGTAGGAACAGAAACTGCATGTGATTCAACTCCATTTAGGACTGGGAAACAAACGCTAGCTTGCCTTACAAGAAACACACTCTGCTTTTGAGAATGACCACTCTTCTACTCTACTGTGTTTCCTATGGTGTCCGAACAGTCAGCTTGCTCAGAATAAAAGAACTGTGCTTCCTACACACACGGGCTATATATAGTTCAACTCTGCTTAGGAAACTGACAAGAACAGTAGATCCCCTTCAGTGCAAAACACTGTACATGCTGGGAACAGACGCCAGTGCAATTTGCACTGTGTATGGCAATGGGAGCGCAATAGTGACTCTTCTTACCAGAAAACAACTCTTGCTCGTACGACCAGAAATTGCATGTGATTCAACTCCATTTAGGACTGGGAAACAAACGCTAGCTCGCCTTCCAAGAAACACACTCTGCTTTTGAGAAAAGAGCACTCTTCTACTCTACTGTGTTGCCTATGGGGTCCGAACAGTGAGCTAGCTCAGAACAAAAGGACTGTGCTTCCTACACACACGGGCTATATCTACTTCAACTCTGCTTAGGAAACTGACAAGAACAGTAGCTCCTCTTCAGTGCAATACACTGTACATGCTGGGAACAGACGCCAGTGCTATTTGCCCTGTGTATGACAATGGGAGCGCAAAAGTGATTCTTCTTACTAGAAATCACCTCTTGCTCGTAGGACCAGAAACTGCATGTGATAAACTCCATTTAGGAATGGGAAACAAACACTAGCTCGTCTTACAATAAACACACTCTGCTTTTGAGATAAGAGCACTCTTCCACTGTACTTTTTTTCCTATTGGGCTACAACAGTGAGCTTGCTCAGAACAAAAGAACTGTGCTTCCTCCACACACGGGCCATATATAGTTTAACTCTGCTTAGGAAACTGACAAGAACAGTAGATCCTCTTCAGTCCAATACACTGTACTTGCTGGGAACAGACGCCAGTGCTGTTTGCACTGTGAATGGCAATGGGAGCGCAATAATGGCTTTCTTTACCAGAAAACAACTCTTGCTCCTGGGACCAAAAACTGCATGTGATTCAACTCCATTTAGGACTGGTAAACAAACGCTAGCTCGCCTTACAAGAAACACACTCTGCTTTTGAGAAAAGAGCACTCTTCTACTCTAATGTGTTTCCTATGGGGTACGAACATTGAGCTTGCTCAAAACAAAAGAACTGTGCTTCCTACACACACGGGCCATACCTACTTCAACTCTGCTTAGGAAACTGACAAGAACAATAGCTCCTCTTCAGTCCAATACACTGTACATGCTGGGAACAAACACCAGTGCGATTTGCACTGTGTATGGCAATGGGAGCACAATAGTGACTCTTCTTACCAGAAAACAACTCTTGCTCTTAGGACCAGAAACTGCATGTGATTCAACTCAATTTAGAACTGGGAAACAAACACTAGCTCGCCTTACAAGAAACACTTTCTGCTTTTGAGAAAAGAGCACTCTTCTACTCTACTGTGTTTCCTATAGGGACAGAACAGTGTGCTTGCTCAGAACAAAAGAACTGTGCTTCCTACACACACGTGCCATATCTTTTTAAACTCTGCTTAGGAAACTGACAAGAACAGTAGCTCCTCTTCAGTCCAATACACTGTACTTGCTGGGAACAGACGCGAGGGCTATTTTTACTGTGTATGGCAATGGGAGCGCAATAGTGACTCTTCTTGCCAGAAAACAACTCTTGCTTGTAGGACCAAAAACTACATTTGATTCACCTCCATTTAGGACTGGGAAACAAACGCTAGCTAAACTTACAAGAAACACACTCTACTTTTGAGAAAAGAGCATTCCTCTACTCTACTGTGTTTCCTATAGGGCCAGAACAGTGAGCTTGCTCAGAACAAAAGAACTGTGCTTCCTACACACACGGCCATATCTAGTTCAATTCTGCTGACGAAACTGACAAGAACAGTAGCCTCTCTGCAGTCCAATACACTGTACTTGCTGGGAACAGACGCGAGTGCTATTTGCACTGTGTATGGCAAAGGGAGCGCAAAATGGACTCTTCTTACCAGAAAACAACTCTCGCTCGTAGGACCAGAAACTGCATGTGTATTTCAACTCCATTTAGGCCTGGGAAACAAACACTAGCTCGCCTTACAAGAAACACACTCTGCTTTTGACAAAAGAGCACTCTTCTACTCTACTGTGTTTCCTATGGGGTCCAAACAGAGAACTTGCTCAGAACAAAAGAACTGTGCTTCCTACACTCGGGCCATATCTAGTTCAACTCTGCTAAGGAAACTGACAAGAGAAGTAGCTCCTCTTCAGTCCAATACACTGTACTTGCTGGCAACAGATGCCAGTGCTATTTGCACTGTGTATGGCAATGGGAGCGCAATAGTGACTTTCCTTACAAGAAAGCAACTCTTGCTCATAGGACCAAAAACTGCATGTGATTCAACTCCATTTAGGACTGGGAAACAAATGCTAGCTCGCCTTACAAGAAACACACTCTGCTTTTGAGAAAAGAGCACTCTTCTACTCTACTGTGTTTCCTATGGGCTCCGAACAGTGAGCTTGCTCAGAACAAAAGAACTGTGCTTCCTACACACACGGTTCATATCTAGTTCAACTCTGCTTAGGAAAATGACAAGAACAATACCTCCTCTTCAGTCCAATACACTGTACTTGCTGGGAAAATTCGTGTGTGCTATTTGCACTGTGTATGAAAAAGGGAGCGCAATAGTGACTTTCCTTACCAGAAAACAACTCTTGCTCGTGGGACCAAAAACTGCATGTGATTCAACTCCATTTAGGACTGGGAAACAAACGCTACCTCGCCTTACAAGAAACACACTCTGCTTTTGAGAAAAGAACACTCTTCTACTCTACTGTATTTCGTATAGGGCCAAAATAGTGAGCTTGCTCAGAACAAAAGAACTGTGCTTCCTACACACACGGGCCATATCTAGTTCAATTCTGCTTAGGAAACTGACAAGAACAGTTGATCCTCTTCAGTCCAATACACTGTACATGCTGGGAACAGACGCCAGTGCTATTTGCCCTGTGTATGACAATGGGAGCGCAATAGTGACTCTTCTTACCATAAAACAACTCTTGCTCGTAGGAACAGAAACTGCATGTGATTCAACTCCATTTAGGACTGGGAAACAAACGCTAGCTTGCCTTACAAGAAACACACTCTGCTTTTGAGAATGACCACTCTTCTACTCTACTGTGTTTCCTATGGTGTCCGAACAGTCAGCTTGCTCAGAATAAAAGAACTGTGCTTCCTACACACACGGGCTATATATAGTTCAACTCTGCTTAGGAAACTGACAAGAACAGTAGATCCCCTTCAGTGCAAAACACTGTACATGCTGGGAACAGACGCCAGTGCAATTTGCACTGTGTATGGCAATGGGAGCGCAATAGTGACTCTTCTTACCAGAAAACAACTCTTGCTCGTACGACCAGAAATTGCATGTGATTCAACTCCATTTAGGACTGGGAAACAAACGCTAGCTCGCCTTCCAAGAAACACACTCTGCTTTTGAGAAAAGAGCACTCTTCTACTCTACTGTGTTGCCTATGGGGTCCGAACAGTGAGCTAGCTCAGAACAAAAGGACTGTGCTTCCTACACACACGGGCTATATCTACTTCAACTCTGCTTAGGAAACTGACAAGAACAGTAGCTCCTCTTCAGTGCAATACACTGTACATGCTGGGAACAGACGCCAGTGCTATTTGCCCTGTGTATGACAATGGGAGCGCAAAAGTGATTCTTCTTACTAGAAATCACCTCTTGCTCGTAGGACCAGAAACTGCATGTGATAAACTCCATTTAGGAATGGGAAACAAACACTAGCTCGTCTTACAATAAACACACTCTGCTTTTGAGATAAGAGCACTCTTCCACTGTACTTTTTTTCCTATTGGGCTACAACAGTGAGCTTGCTCAGAACAAAAGAACTGTGCTTCCTCCACACACGGGCCATATATAGTTTAATCTGCTTAGGAAACTGACAAGAACAGTAGATCCTCTTCAGTCCAATACACTGTACTTGCTGGGAACAGACGCCAGTGCTGTTTGCACTGTGAATGGCAATGGGAGCGCAATAATGGCTTTCTTTACCAGAAAACAACTCTTGCTCCTGGGACCAAAAACTGCATGTGATTCAACTCCATTTAGGACTGGTAAACAAACGCTAGCTTGCCTTACAAGAAACACACTCTGCTTTTGAGAATGACCACTCTTCTACTCTACTGTGTTTCCTATGGTGTCCGAACAGTCAGCTTGCTCAGAATAAAAGAACTGTGCTTCCTACACACACGGGCTATATATAGTTCAACTCTGCTTAGGAAACTGACAAGAACAGTAGATCCCCTTCAGTGCAAAACACTGTACATGCTGGGAACAGACGCCAGTGCAATTTGCACTGTGTATGGCAATGGGAGCGCAATAGTGACTCTTCTTACCAGAAAACAACTCTTGCTCGTACGACCAGAAATTGCATGTGATTCAACTCCATTTAGGACTGGGAAACAAACGCTAGCTCGCCTTCCAAGAAACACACTCTGCTTTTGAGAAAAGAGCACTCTTCTACTCTACTGTGTTGCCTATGGGGTCCGAACAGTGAGCTAGCTCAGAACAAAAGGACTGTGCTTCCTACACACACGGGCTATATCTACTTCAACTCTGCTTAGGAAACTGACAAGAACAGTAGCTCCTCTTCAGTGCAATACACTGTACATGCTGGGAACAGACGCCAGTGCTATTTGCCCTGTGTATGACAATGGGAGCGCAAAAGTGATTCTTCTTACTAGAAATCACCTCTTGCTCGTAGGACCAGAAACTGCATGTGATAAACTCCATTTAGGAATGGGAAACAAACACTAGCTCGTCTTACAATAAACACACTCTGCTTTTGAGATAAGAGCACTCTTCCACTGTACTTTTTTTCCTATTGGGCTACAACAGTGAGCTTGCTCAGAACAAAAGAACTGTGCTTCCTCCACACACGGGCCATATATAGTTTAACTCTGCTTAGGAAACTGACAAGAACAGTAGATCCTCTTCAGTCCAATACACTGTACTTGCTGGGAACAGACGCCAGTGCTGTTTGCACTGTGAATGGCAATGGGAGCGCAATAATGGCTTTCTTTACCAGAAAACAACTCTTGCTCCTGGGACCAAAAACTGCATGTGATTCAACTCCATTTAGGACTGGTAAACAAACGCTAGCTCGCCTTACAAGAAACACACTCTGCTTTTGAGAAAAGAGCACTCTTCTACTCTAATGTGTTTCCTATGGGGTACGAACATTGAGCTTGCTCAAAACAAAAGAACTGTGCTTCCTACACACACGGGCCATACCTACTTCAACTCTGCTTAGGAAACTGACAAGAACAATAGCTCCTCTTCAGTCCAATACACTGTACATGCTGGGAACAAACACCAGTGCGATTTGCACTGTGTATGGCAATGGGAGCACAATAGTGACTCTTCTTACCAGAAAACAACTCTTGCTCTTAGGACCAGAAACTGCATGTGATTCAACTCAATTTAGAACTGGGAAACAAACACTAGCTCGCCTTACAAGAAACACTTTCTGCTTTTGAGAAAAGAGCACTCTTCTACTCTACTGTGTTTCCTATAGGGACAGAACAGTGTGCTTGCTCAGAACAAAAGAACTGTGCTTCCTACACACACGTGCCATATCTTTTTAAACTCTGCTTAGGAAACTGACAAGAACAGTAGCTCCTCTTCAGTCCAATACACTGTACTTGCTGGGAACAGACGCGAGGGCTATTTTTACTGTGTATGGCAATGGGAGCGCAATAGTGACTCTTCTTGCCAGAAAACAACTCTTGCTTGTAGGACCAAAAACTACATTTGATTCACCTCCATTTAGTACTGGGAAACAAACGCTAGCTAGACTTACAAGAAACACACTCTACTTTTGAGAAAAGAGCATTCCTCTACTCTACTGTGTTTCCTATAAGGCCAGAACAGTGAGCTTGCTCAGAACAAAAGAACTGTGCTTCCTACACACACGGCCATATCTAGTTCAATTCTGCTGACGAAACTGACAAGAACAGTAGCCTCTCTGCAGTCCAATACACTGTACTTGCTGGGAACAGACGCGAGTGCTATTTGCACTGTGTATGGCAAAGGGAGCGCAAAATGGACTCTTCTTACCAGAAAACAACTCTCGCTCGTAGGACCAGAAACTGCATGTGTATTTCAACTCCATTTAGGCCTGGGAAACAAACACTAGCTCGCCTTACAAGAAACACACTCTGCTTTTGACAAAAGAGCACTCTTCTACTCTACTGTGTTTCCTATGGGGTCCAAACAGAGAACTTGCTCAGAACAAAAGAACTGTGCTTCCTACACTCGGGCCATATCTAGTTCAACTCTGCTGAGGAAACTGACAAGAGAAGTAGCTCCTCTTCAGTCCAATACACTGTACTTGCTGGCCACAGATGCCAGTGCTATTTGCACTGTGTATGGCAATGGGAGCGCAATAGTGACTTTCCTTACAAGAAAGCAACTCTTGCTCATAGGACCAAAAACTGCATGTGATTCAACTCCATTTAGGACTGGAAACAAACGCTACCTCGCCTTACAAGAAACACACTCTGCTTTTGAGAAAAGAACACTCTTGTACTCTACTGTATTTCGTTATAGGGCCAAAATAGTGAGCTTGCTCAGAACAAAAGAACTGTGCTTTCCTACACACACGGGCCATATCTAGTTCAATTCTGCTTAGGAAACTGACAAGAACAGTTGATCCTCTTCAGTCCAATACACTGTACATGCTGGGAACAGACGCCAGTGCTATTTGCCCTGTGTATGACAATGGAGCGCAATAGTGACTCTTCTTACCATAAAACAACTCTTGCTCGTAGGAACAGAAACTGCATGTGATTCAACTCCATTTAGGACTGGGAAACAAACGCTAGCTTGCCTTACAAGAAACACACTCTGCTTTTGAGAATGACCACTCTTCTACTCTACTGTGTTTCCTATGGTGTCCGAACAGTCAGCTTGCTCAGAATAAAAGAACTGTGCTTCCTACACACACGGGCTATATATAGTTCAACTCTGCTTAGGAAAACTGACAAGAACAGTAAGATCCCCTTCAGTGCAAAACACTGTACATGCTGGGAACAGACGCCAGTGCAATTTGCACTGTGTATGGCAATGGGAGCGCAATAGTGACTCTTCTTACCAGAAAACAACTCTTGCTCGTACGACCAGAAATTGCATGTGATTCAACTCCATTTAGGAACTGGGAAACAAACGCTAGCTCGCCTTCCAAGAAACACACTCTGCTTTTGAGAAAAGAGCACTCTTCTACTCTACTGTGTTGCTATGGGGTCCGAACAGTGAGCTAGCTCAGAACAAAAGGGACTGTGCTTCCTACACACACGGGCTATATCTACTTCAACTCTGCTTAGGAAACTGACAAGAACAGTAGCTCCTCTTCAGTGCAATACACTGTACATGCTGGGAACAGACGCCAGTGCTATTTGCCCTGTGTATGACAATGGGAGCGCAAAAGTGATTCTTCTTACTAGAAATCACCTCTTGCTCGTAGGACCAGAAACTGCATGTGATAAACTCCATTTAGGAATGGGAAACAAACACTAGCTCGTCTTACAATAAACACACTCTGCTTTTGAGATAAGAGCACTCTTCCACTGTACTTTTTTTCCTATTGGGCTACAACAGTGAGCTTGCTCAGAACAAAAGAACTGTGCTTCCTCCACACACGGGCCATATATAGTTTAACTCTGCTTAGGAAACTGACAAGAACAGTAGATCCTCTTCAGTCCAATACACTGTACTTGCTGGGAACAGACGCCAGTGCTGTTTGCACTGTGAATGGCAATGGGAGCGCAATAATGGCTTTCTTTACCAGAAAAACAACTCTTGCTCCTGGGACCAAAAAACTGCATGTGATTCAACTCCATTTAGGACTGGTAAACAAACGCTAGCTCGCCTTACAAGAAACACAACTCTGCTTTTGAGAAAAGAGCACTCTTCTACTCTAATGTGTTTCCTATGGGGTACGAACATTGAGCTTGCTCAAAACAAAAGAACTGTGCTTCCTACACACACGGGCCATACCTACTTCAACTCTGCTTAGGAAAACTGACAAGAAACAATAGCTCCTCTTCAGTCCAATACACTGTACATGCTGGGAACAAACACCAGTGCGATTTGCACTGTGTATGGCAATGGGAGCACAATAGTGACTCTTCTTACCAGAAAACAACTCTTGCTCTTAGGACCAGAAACTGCATGTGATTCAACTCAATTTAGAACTGGGAAACAAACACTAGCTCGCCTTACAAGAAACACTTTCTGCTTTGAGAAAAGAGCACTCTTCTACTCTACTGTGTTTCCTATAGGGACAGAACAGTGTGCTTGCTCAGAACAAAAGAACTGTGCTTCCTACACACACGTGCCATATCTTTTTAAAACTCTGCTTAGGAAACTGACAAGAACAGTAGCTCCTCTTCAGTCCAATACACTGTACTTGCTGGGAACAGACGCGAGGGCTATTTTTACTGTGTATGGCAATGGGAGCGCAATAGTGACTCTTCTTGCCAGAAAACAACTCTTGCTTGTAGGACCAAAAAACTACATTTGATTCACCTCCATTTAGGACTGGGAAACAAACGCTAGCTAAACTTACAAGAAACACACTCTACTTTTGAGAAAAGAGCATTCCTCTACTCTACTGTGTTTTCCTATAGGGCCAGAACAGTGAGCTTGCTCAGAACAAAAGAACTGTGCTTCCTACACACACGGCCATATCTAGTTCAATTCTGCTGACGAAACTGACAAGAACAGTAGCCTCTCTGCAGTCCAATACACTGTACTTGCTGGGAACAGACGCGAGTGCTATTTGCACTGTGTATGGCAAAGGGAGCGCAAAATGGACTCTTCTTACCAGAAAACAACTCTCGCTCGTAGGACCAGAAACTGCATTGTGTAATTTCAACTCCATTTAGGCCTGGGAAACAAACACTAGCTCGCCTTACAAGAAACACACTCTGCTTTTGACAAAAGAGCACTCTTCTACTCTACTGTGTTTCCTATGGGGTCCAAACAGAGAACTTGCTCAGAACAAAAGAACTGTGCTTCCTACACTCGGGCCATATCTAGTTCAACTCTGCTAAGGAAACTGACAAGAGAAGTAGCTCCTCTTCAGTCCAATACACTGTACTTGCTGGCAACAGATGCCAGTGCTATTTGCACTGTGTATGGCAATGGGAGCGCAATAGTGACTTTTCCTTACAAGAAAGCAACTCTTGCTCATAGGACCAAAAACTGCATGTGATTCAACTCCATTTAGGACTGGGAAAACAAATGCTAGCTCGCCTTACAAGAAACACACTCTGCAGAGCACTCTTCTACTCTACTGTGTTTCCTATGGGCTCCGAACAGTGAGCTTGCTCAGAACAAAAGAACTGTGCTTCCTACACACACGGTTCATATCTAGTTCAACTCTGCTTAGGAAAATGACAAGAACAATACCTCCTCTTCAGTCCAATACACTGTACTTGCTGGGAAAATTCGTGTGTGCTATTTGCACTGTGTATGAAAAAGGGAGCGCAATAGTGACTTTCCTTACCAGAAAACAACTCTTGCTCGTGGGACCAAAAACTGCATGTGATTCAACTCCATTTAGGACTGGGAAACAAACGCTACCTCGCCTTACAAGAAACACACTCTGCTTTTGAGAAAAGAACACTCTTCTACTCTACTGTATTTCGTATAGGGCCAAAATAGTGAGCTTGCTCAGAACAAAAGAACTGTGCTTCCTACACACACGGGCCATATCTAGTTCAATTCTGCTTAGGAAACTGACAAGAACAGTTGATCCTCTTCAGTCCAATACACTGTACATGCTGGGAACAGACGCCAGTGCTATTTGCCCTGTGTATGACAATGGGAGCGCAATAGTGACTCTTCTTACCATAAAACAACTCTTGCTCGTAGGAACAGAAACTGCATGTGATTCAACTCCATTTAGGACTGGGAAACAAACGCTAGCTTGCCTTACAAGAAACACACTCTGCTTTTGAGAATGACCACTCTTCTACTCTACTGTGTTTCCTATGGTGTCCGAACAGTCAGCTTGCTCAGAATAAAAGAACTGTGCTTCCTACACACACGGGCTATATATAGTTCAACTCTGCTTAGGAAACTGACAAGAACAGTAGATCCCCTTCAGTGCAAAACACTGTACATGCTGGGAACAGACGCCAGTGCAATTTGCACTGTGTATGGCAATGGGAGCGCAATAGTGACTCTTCTTACCAGAAAACAACTCTTGCTCGTACGACCAGAAATTGCATGTGATTCAACTCCATTTAGGACTGGGAAACAAACGCTAGCTCGCCTTCCAAGAAACACACTCTGCTTTTGAGAAAAGAGCACTCTTCTACTCTACTGTGTTGCCTATGGGGTCCGAACAGTGAGCTAGCTCAGAACAAAAGGACTGTGCTTCCTACACACACGGGCTATATCTACTTCAACTCTGCTTAGGAAACTGACAAGAACAGTAGCTCCTCTTCAGTGCAATACACTGTACATGCTGGGAACAGACGCCAGTGCTATTTGCCCTGTGTATGACAATGGGAGCGCAAAAGTGATTCTTCTTACTAGAAATCACCTCTTGCTCGTAGGACCAGAAACTGCATGTGATAAACTCCATTTAGGAATGGGAAACAAACACTAGCTCGTCTTACAATAAACACACTCTGCTTTTGAGATAAGAGCACTCTTCCACTGTACTTTTTTTCCTATTGGGCTACAACAGTGAGCTTGCTCAGAACAAAAGAACTGTGCTTCCTCCACACACGGGCCATATATAGTTTAATCTGCTTAGGAAACTGACAAGAACAGTAGATCCTCTTCAGTCCAATACACTGTACTTGCTGGGAACAGACGCCAGTGCTGTTTGCACTGTGAATGGCAATGGGAGCGCAATAATGGCTTTCTTTACCAGAAAACAACTCTTGCTCCTGGGACCAAAAACTGCATGTGATTCAACTCCATTTAGGACTGGTAAACAAACGCTAGCTTGCCTTACAAGAAACACACTCTGCTTTTGAGAATGACCACTCTTCTACTCTACTGTGTTTCCTATGGTGTCCGAACAGTCAGCTTGCTCAGAATAAAAGAACTGTGCTTCCTACACACACGGGCTATATATAGTTCAACTCTGCTTAGGAAACTGACAAGAACAGTAGATCCCCTTCAGTGCAAAACACTGTACATGCTGGGAACAGACGCCAGTGCAATTTGCACTGTGTATGGCAATGGGAGCGCAATAGTGACTCTTCTTACCAGAAAACAACTCTTGCTCGTACGACCAGAAATTGCATGTGATTCAACTCCATTTAGGACTGGGAAACAAACGCTAGCTCGCCTTCCAAGAAACACACTCTGCTTTTGAGAAAAGAGCACTCTTCTACTCTACTGTGTTGCCTATGGGGTCCGAACAGTGAGCTAGCTCAGAACAAAAGGACTGTGCTTCCTACACACACGGGCTATATCTACTTCAACTCTGCTTAGGAAACTGACAAGAACAGTAGCTCCTCTTCAGTGCAATACACTGTACATGCTGGGAACAGACGCCAGTGCTATTTGCCCTGTGTATGACAATGGGAGCGCAAAAGTGATTCTTCTTACTAGAAATCACCTCTTGCTCGTAGGACCAGAAACTGCATGTGATAAACTCCATTTAGGAATGGGAAACAAACACTAGCTCGTCTTACAATAAACACACTCTGCTTTTGAGATAAGAGCACTCTTCCACTGTACTTTTTTTCCTATTGGGCTACAACAGTGAGCTTGCTCAGAACAAAAGAACTGTGCTTCCTCCACACACGGGCCATATATAGTTTAACTCTGCTTAGGAAACTGACAAGAACAGTAGATCCTCTTCAGTCCAATACACTGTACTTGCTGGGAACAGACGCCAGTGCTGTTTGCACTGTGAATGGCAATGGGAGCGCAATAATGGCTTTCTTTACCAGAAAACAACTCTTGCTCCTGGGACCAAAAACTGCATGTGATTCAACTCCATTTAGGACTGGTAAACAAACGCTAGCTCGCCTTACAAGAAACACACTCTGCTTTTGAGAAAAGAGCACTCTTCTACTCTAATGTGTTTCCTATGGGGTACGAACATTGAGCTTGCTCAAAACAAAAGAACTGTGCTTCCTACACACACGGGCCATACCTACTTCAACTCTGCTTAGGAAACTGACAAGAACAATAGCTCCTCTTCAGTCCAATACACTGTACATGCTGGGAACAAACACCAGTGCGATTTGCACTGTGTATGGCAATGGGAGCACAATAGTGACTCTTCTTACCAGAAAACAACTCTTGCTCTTAGGACCAGAAACTGCATGTGATTCAACTCAATTTAGAACTGGGAAACAAACACTAGCTCGCCTTACAAGAAACACTTTCTGCTTTTGAGAAAAGAGCACTCTTCTACTCTACTGTGTTTCCTATAGGGACAGAACAGTGTGCTTGCTCAGAACAAAAGAACTGTGCTTCCTACACACACGTGCCATATCTTTTTAAACTCTGCTTAGGAAACTGACAAGAACAGTAGCTCCTCTTCAGTCCAATACACTGTACTTGCTGGGAACAGACGCGAGGGCTATTTTTACTGTGTATGGCAATGGGAGCGCAATAGTGACTCTTCTTGCCAGAAAACAACTCTTGCTTGTAGGACCAAAAACTACATTTGATTCACCTCCATTTAGTACTGGGAAACAAACGCTAGCTAGACTTACAAGAAACACACTCTACTTTTGAGAAAAGAGCATTCCTCTACTCTACTGTGTTTCCTATAAGGCCAGAACAGTGAGCTTGCTCAGAACAAAAGAACTGTGCTTCCTACACACACGGCCATATCTAGTTCAATTCTGCTGACGAAACTGACAAGAACAGTAGCCTCTCTGCAGTCCAATACACTGTACTTGCTGGGAACAGACGCGAGTGCTATTTGCACTGTGTATGGCAAAGGGAGCGCAAAATGGACTCTTCTTACCAGAAAACAACTCTCGCTCGTAGGACCAGAAACTGCATGTGTATTTCAACTCCATTTAGGCCTGGGAAACAAACACTAGCTCGCCTTACAAGAAACACACTCTGCTTTTGACAAAAGAGCACTCTTCTACTCTACTGTGTTTCCTATGGGGTCCAAACAGAGAACTTGCTCAGAACAAAAGAACTGTGCTTCCTACACTCGGGCCATATCTAGTTCAACTCTGCTGAGGAAACTGACAAGAGAAGTAGCTCCTCTTCAGTCCAATACACTGTACTTGCTGGCCACAGATGCCAGTGCTATTTGCACTGTGTATGGCAATGGGAGCGCAATAGTGACTTTCCTTACAAGAAAGCAACTCTTGCTCATAGGACCAAAAACTGCATGTGATTCAACTCCATTTAGGACTGGGAAACAAATGCTAGCTCGCCTTACAAGAAACACACTCTGCTTTTGAGAAAAGAGCACTCTTCTACTCTACTGTGTTTCCTATGGGCTCCGAACAGTGAGCTTGCTCAGAACAAAAGATCTGTGCTTCCTACACACACGGTCCATATCTAGTTCAACTCTGCTTAGGAAAATGACAAGAACAATACCTCCTCTTCAGTCCAATACACTGTACTTGCTGGGAAAATTCGTGTGTGCTATTTGCACTGTGTATGAAAAAGGGAGCGCAATAGTGACTTTATTTACCAGAAAACAACTCTTGCTCGTGGGACCAAAAACTACATGTGATTCAACTCCATTTAGGACTGGGAAACAAACGCTACCTCGCCTTACAAGAAACACACTCTGCTTTTGAGAAAAGAACACTCTTCTACTCTACTGTATTTCGTATAGGGCCAAAATAGTGAGCTTGCTCAGAACAAAAGAACTGTGCTTCCTACACACACGGGCCATATCTAGTTCAATTCTGCTAAGGAAACTGACAAGAACAGTAGATCCTCTTCAGTGCAATACACTGTACATGCTGGGAACAGACGCCAGTGCTATTTGCCCTGTGTATGACAATGGGAGCGCAATAGTGACTCTTCTTACCAGAAAACATCTCTTGCTCTTAGGACCTGAAACTGCATTTGATTCAATCCACTTAGGGATGGGAAACAAACGCTAGCTCGCCTTACAAGAAACACGCTCTGCTTTTGAGAATAGGGCACACATCTACTCTACTGTGTTTCCTATGGTGTCCGAACAGTGAGCCTGCTCAGAACAAAAGAATTGTGCTTCCTACACACACGGGCCATATCAAGTCCAACTCTGCTTAGGAAACTGACAGGAACAGTAGATCCTCTTCAGTCCAATACACTGTACTTGCTGGGAACAGACGCCTGTGCTATTTGCACTGTGTATGAATATGGGAGCGTAATAGTGACTCTTCTTACCAAAAAACAACTCTTGCTCGTAGGACCAGAAACTGCATGGGATTCAACTCCATTTAGCACTGGGAAACAAACGCTAGCTCGCCTTACAAGAAACACACTCTTCTTTTGAGAAAAGAGCACTCTTTTATTCTACTGTGTTTCTTGTAGGGCCAAAACAGAGAGCTTGCTCAGAAAAAAAAGAACTGTGCTTCCTACACACATGGGTCATATCTAGTTCAACTCTGCTTAGGAACCTGACAAGAACAGTAGATCCTCTTCAGTCTAATACACTGTACATGCTGGGAACAGACGCCAGGTCTATTTGCCCTGTGTATGAAAATGGAATCCCAATAGTGACTCTTCTTACCAGAAAACAACTCTTGCTCGTAGGACCAGAAACTGAATGGGATTCAACTCCATTTAGGACTGGGAAACAAACGCTAGCTAGCCTTACAAAAAACACACTCTGCTTTTGAGAATAGAGCACTCTTCTACTCTACTGTGTTTCCTACAGTGCCAGAACATTGAGCTTGCTGAGAAAAAAAGAACTGTGCTTCCTACACACACGGGCCATATCTAGTTCAACTCTGCTTAGGAAACTGACAAGAACAGTAGCTCCTCTTCAATCCAATACACTGTACTTGCTGGGAACAGACGCGAGTGTTATTTGCACTGTGTACAGCGATGGGAGCACAATAGTGACTCTTATTACCAGAAAACAACTCTTGCTCATAGGACCAGAAACGACATGTTATTCAACTCCACTTAGGACTGGGAAACAAACACTAGCTCGCCTTACAAGGAACACGCTCTGCTTTGAGAAAAGGTCACACTTCTACTCTACTGTGTTTCCTATAGAGTCCAAACAGTGAGCTTGCTCAGAAAAAAAGAACCGTGCTTTCTACACACACGGGCCATATCTAGTTCAACTCTGCTTAGGAAACTGACAAGAACAGTAGATCCTCTTCAGTCCAATACACTGTACTTGCTGGGAACAGACGCCAGTGATATTTGGACTGTGAATGAAAAAAGGGAGCGCAATAGTGACTCTTCTTAGCAAAAACAACTCTTGCTCGTAGGACCAGAAACTGCATGTGATTCAACTCGATTTAGTACTGGGAAACAAATGCTAGCTCGCCTTACAAGAAACACACTCTGCTTTGGAGAAAAGAGCACTCTTCTATTCTACTGTGTTTCCTGTAGGGCCAGAACAGTGAGCTTGCTCAGAACAAAAGAACTGTGCTTCCTAGACACGGGCCATATCTAGTTCAATTCTGCATAGGAAACTGACAAGAACAGTAGCTCCTCTTCAGTCCAATACACTGTACTTGCTGGGAACAGACGCGAGTCCTTTTTGCCCTGTGTATGGCAATGGGAGCACAATAGTGACTTTCCTTACCAGAAAGCATCCCTTGCTCGTAGGACCAAAAACTGCATGGGATTCAACTCCATTTAGGACTGGGAAACAAACGCTAGCTCACCTTACAAGAAACACACTCTGCTCTTGAGAAAAGAGCACTCTTCTACTCTACTGTGTTTCCTATAGGGACAGAACAGTGAGCTTGCTCAAAACAAAAGAATTGTGCTTCCTACACACACGGGCTATATCTAGTTCAACTCTGCTTAGGAATCTGACAAGAACAGTAGCTCCTCTTCAGTCCAATACACTGTACTTGCTGGGAGCAGACGTGAGTGCTATTTGCGCAGTGTATGGCAAAGGGAGCGAAATAGTGACTCTTCTTACCAGAAAACAACTCTTGCTCGTAGGACCAGAAACTGCATGGGATTCAACTCCGTTTCTGACTGGGAAATAAACACTAGCTAGCCTTACAAGAAACACACTCTGCTTTTGAGAAAAGAGCACTCTTCTACTCTACTGTGTTTACTATGGTGTCCGAAAATTGAGCTTGCTCAAAACAAAAGAACTGTGCTTCACACACACGGGCCATATCTAATTCAACTCTGCTTAGGAAACTGACAAGAACAGTAGCTCCTCTTCAGTCCAATACACTGTACTTGCTGGGAACAGACGTGAGTGCTATTTGCACTGTGTACAGCAATGGGAGCACAATAGTGACTCTTCTTACCAGAAAACAACTCTTGCTCATAGGACCAGAAACTGCATGTTATTCAACTCCACTTAGGACTGGGAAACAAACGCTAGCTCGCCTTACAAGAAACACGCTCTGCTTTGAGAAAAGGTCACACTTCTACTCTACTGTGTTTCCTATGGGGTCCGAACAGTGAGCTTGCTCAGAACAAAAGAACTGTGCTTCCTACATACAAAGGCCATATCTAGTTCAACTCTGCTTAGGAAACTGACAAGAGCAGTAGCTCCTCTTCAGTCCAATACACTGTACTTGCTGGGAACAGACGCGAGTGCTATTTGCACTGTGTACGGCAATGGATGCACAATAGTGACTCTTCTTACCAGAAAACATCTCTTGCTCTTAGGACCTGAAACTGCATTTGATTCAATCCACTTAGGGATGGGAAACAAACGCTAGCTCGCCTTACAAGAAACACGCTCTGCTTTTGAGAATAGGGCACACATCTACTCTACTGTGTTTCCTATCGTGTCCGAACAGTGAGCCTGCTCAGAACAAAAGAACTGTGCTTCCTACACACACGTGCCATATCTTTTTAAACTCTGCTTAGGAAACTGACAAGAACAGTAGCTCCTCTTCAGTCCAATACACTGTACTTGCTGGGAACAGACGCGAGGGCTATTTTTACTGTGTATGGCAATGGGAGCGCAATAGTGACTCTTCTTGCCAGAAAACAACTCTTGCTTGTAGGACCAAAAACTACATTTGATTCACCTCCATTTAGGACTGGGAAACAAACGCTAGCTAGACTTACAAGAAACACACTCTACTTTTGAGAAAAGAGCATTCCTCTACTCTACTGTGTTTCCTATAGGGCCAGAACAGTGAGCTTGCTCAGAACAAAAGAACTGTGCTTCCTACACACACGGCCATATCTAGTTCAATTCTGCTGACGAAACTGACAAGAACAGTAGCCTCTCTGCAGTCCAATACACTGTACTTGCTGGGAACAGATGCGAGTGCTATTTGCACTGTGTATGGCAAAGGGAGCGCAAAATGGACTCTTCTTACCAGAAAACAACTCTCGCTCGTAGGACCAGAAACTGCATGTGTATTTCAACTCCATTTAGGCCTGGGAAACAAACACTAGCTCGCCTTACAAGAAACACACTCTGCTTTTGACAAAAGAGCACTCTTCTACTCTACTGTGTTTCCTATGGGGTCCAAACAGAGAACTTGCTCAGAACAAAAGAACTGTGCTTCCTACACTCGGGCCATATCTAGTTCAACTCTGCTAAGGAAACTGACAAGAGAAGTAGCTCCTCTTCAGTCCAATACACTGTACTTGCTGGCAACAGATGCCAGTGCTATTTGCACTGTGTATGGCAATGGGAGCGCAATAGTGACTTTCCTTACAAGAAAGCAACTCTTGCTCATAGGACCAAAAACTGCATGTGATTCAACTCCATTTAGGACTGGGAAACAAATGCTAGCTCGCCTTACAAGAAACACACTCTGCTTTTGAGAAAAGAGCACTCTTCTACTCTACTGTGTTTCCTATGGGCTCCGAACAGTGAGCTTGCTCAGAACAAAAGAACTGTGCTTCCTACACACACGGTTCATATCTAGTTCAACTCTGCTTAGGAAAATGACAAGAACAATACCTCCTCTTCAGTCCAATACACTGTACTTGCTGGGAAAATTCGTGTGTGCTATTTGCACTGTGTATGAAAAAGGGAGCGCAATAGTGACTTTCCTTACCAGAAAACAACTCTTGCTCGTGGGACCAAAAACTGCATGTGATTCAACTCCATTTAGGACTGGGAAACAAACGCTACCTCGCCTTACAAGAAACACACTCTGCTTTTGAGAAAAGAACACTCTTCTACTCTACTGTATTTCGTATAGGGCCAAAATAGTGAGCTTGCTCAGAACAAAAGAACTGTGCTTCCTACACACACGGGCCATATCTAGTTCAATTCTGCTTAGGAAACTGACAAGAACAGTTGATCCTCTTCAGTCCAATACACTGTACATGCTGGGAACAGACGCCAGTGCTATTTGCCCTGTGTATGACAATGGGAGCGCAATAGTGACTCTTCTTACCATAAAACAACTCTTGCTCGTAGGAACAGAAACTGCATGTGATTCAACTCCATTTAGGACTGGGAAACAAACGCTAGCTTGCCTTACAAGAAACACACTCTGCTTTTGAGAATGACCACTCTTCTACTCTACTGTGTTTCCTATGGTGTCCGAACAGTCAGCTTGCTCAGAATAAAAGAACTGTGCTTCCTACACACACGGGCTATATATAGTTCAACTCTGCTTAGGAAACTGACAAGAACAGTAGATCCCCTTCAGTGCAAAACACTGTACATGCTGGGAACAGACGCCAGTGCAATTTGCACTGTGTATGGCAATGGGAGCGCAATAGTGACTCTTCTTACCAGAAAACAACTCTTGCTCGTACGACCAGAAATTGCATGTGATTCAACTCCATTTAGGACTGGGAAACAAACGCTAGCTCGCCTTCCAAGAAACACACTCTGCTTTTGAGAAAAGAGCACTCTTCTACTCTACTGTGTTGCCTATGGGGTCCGAACAGTGAGCTAGCTCAGTACAAAAGGACTGTGCTTCCTACACACACGGGCTATATCTACTTCAACTCTGCTTAGGAAACTGACAAGAACAGTAGCTCCTCTTCAGTGCAATACACTGTACATGCTGGGAACAGACGCCAGTGCTATTTGCCCTGTGTATGACAATGGGAGCGCAAAAGTGATTCTTCTTACTAGAAATCACCTCTTGCTCGTAGGACCAGAAACTGCATGTGATAAACTCCATTTAGGAATGGGAAACAAACACTAGCTCGTCTTACAATAAACACACTCTGCTTTTGAGATAAGAGCACTCTTCCACTGTACTTTTTTTCCTATTGGGCTACAACAGTGAGCTTGCTCAGAACAAAAGAACTGTGCTTCCTCCACACACGGGCCATATATAGTTTAACTCTGCTTAGGAAACTGACAAGAACAGTAGATCCTCTTCAGTCCAATACACTGTACTTGCTGGGAACAGACGCCAGTGCTGTTTGCACTGTGAATGGCAATGGGAGCGCAATAATGGCTTTCTTTACCAGAAAACAACTCTTGCTCCTGGGACCAAAAACTGCATGTGATTCAACTCCATTTAGGACTGGTAAACAAACGCTAGCTCGCCTTACAAGAAACACACTCTGCTTTTGAGAAAAGAGCACTCTTCTACTCTAATGTGTTTCCTATGGGGTACGAACATTGAGCTTGCTCAAAACAAAAGAACTGTGCTTCCTACACACACGGGCCATACCTACTTCAACTCTGCTTAGGAAACTGACAAGAACAATAGCTCCTCTTCAGTCCAATACACTGTACATGCTGGGAACAAACACCAGTGCGATTTGCACTGTGTATGGCAATGGGAGCACAATAGTGACTCTTCTTACCAGAAAACAACTCTTGCTCTTAGGACCAGAAACTGCATGTGATTCAACTCAATTTAGAACTGGGAAACAAACACTAGCTCGCCTTACAAGAAACACTTTCTGCTTTTGAGAAAAGAGCACTCTTCTACTCTACTGTGTTTCCTATAGGGACAGAACAGTGTGCTTGCTCAGAACAAAAGAACTGTGCTTCCTACACACACGTGCCATATCTTTTTAAACTCTGCTTAGGAAACTGACAAGAACAGTAGCTCCTCTTCAGTCCAATACACTGTACTTGCTGGGAACAGACGCGAGGGCTATTTTTACTGTGTATGGCAATGGGAGCGCAATAGTGACTCTTCTTGCCAGAAAACAACTCTTGCTTGTAGGACCAAAAACTACATTTGATTCACCTCCATTTAGTACTGGGAAACAAACGCTAGCTAGACTTACAAGAAACACACTCTACTTTTGAGAAAAGAGCATTCCTCTACTCTACTGTGTTTCCTATAAGGCCAGAACAGTGAGCTTGCTCAGAACAAAAGAACTGTGCTTCCTACACACACGGCCATATCTAGTTCAATTCTGCTGATGAAACTGACAAGAACAGTAGCCTCTCTGCAGTCCAATACACTGTACTTGCTGGGAACAGACGCGAGTGCTATTTGCACTGTGTATGGCAAAGGGAGCGCAAAATGGACTCTTCTTACCAGAAAACAACTCTCGCTCGTAGGACCAGAAACTGCATGTGTATTTCAACTCCATTTAGGCCTGGGAAACAAACACTAGCTCGCCTTACAAGAAACACACTCTGCTTTTGACAAAAGAGCACTCTTCTACTCTACTGTGTTTCCTATGGGGTCCAAACAGAGAACTTGCTCAGAACAAAAGAACTGTGCTTCCTACACTCGGGCCATATCTAGTTCAACTCTGCTGAGGAAACTGACAAGAGAAGTAGCTCCTCTTCAGTCCAATACACTGTACTTGCTGGCCACAGATGCCAGTGCTATTTGCACTGTGTATGGCAATGGGAGCGCAATAGTGACTTTCCTTACAAGAAAGCAACTCTTGCTCATAGGACCAAAAACTGCATGTGATTCAACTCCATTTAGGACTGGGAAACAAATGCTAGCTCGCCTTACAAGAAACACACTCTGCTTTTGAGAAAAGAGCACTCTTCTACTCTACTGTGTTTCCTATGGGCTCCGAACAGTGAGCTTGCTCAGAACAAAAGATCTGTGCTTCCTACACACACGGTCCATATCTAGTTCAACTCTGCTTAGGAAAATGACAAGAACAATACCTCCTCTTCAGTCCAATACACTGTACTTGCTGGGAAAATTCGTGTGTGCTATTTGCACTGTGTATGAAAAAGGGAGCGCAATAGTGACTTTATTTACCAGAAAACAACTCTTGCTCGTGGGACCAAAAACTACATGTGATTCAACTCCATTTAGGACTGGGAAACAAACGCTACCTCGCCTTACAAGAAACACACTCTGCTTTTGAGAAAAGAACACTCTTCTACTCTACTGTATTTCATATAGGGCCAAAATAGTGAGCTTGCTCAGAACAAAAGAACTGTGCTTCCTACACACACGGGCCATATCTAGTTCAATTCTGCTAAGGAAACTGACAAGAACAGTAGATCCTCTTCAGTGCAATACACTGTACATGCTGGGAACAGACGCCAGTGCTATTTGCCCTGTGTATGACAATGGGAGCGCAATAGTGACTCTTCTTACCAGAAAACATCTCTTGCTCTTAGGACCTGAAACTGCATTTGATTCAATCCACTTAGGGATGGGAAACAAACGCTAGCTCGCCTTACAAGAAACACGCTCTGCTTTTGAGAATAGGGCACACATCTACTCTACTGTGTTTCCTATGGTGTCCGAACAGTGAGCCTGCTCAGAACAAAAGAATTGTGCTTCCTACACACACGGGCCATATCAAGTCCAACTCTGCTTAGGAAACTGACAGGAACAGTAGATCCTCTTCAGTCCAATACACTGTACTTGCTGGGAACAGACGCCTGTGCTATTTGCACTGTGTATGAATATGGGAGCGTAATAGTGACTCTTCTTACCAAAAAACAACTCTTGCTCGTAGGACCAGAAACTGCATGGGATTCAACTCCATTTAGCACTGGGAAACAAACGCTAGCTCGCCTTACAAGAAACACACTCTTCTTTTGAGAAAAGAGCACTCTTTTATTCTACTGTGTTTCTTGTAGGGCCAAAACAGAGAGCTTGCTCAGAAAAAAAGAACTGTGCTTCCTACACACATGGGTCATATCTAGTTCAACTCTGCTTAGGAACCTGACAAGAACAGTAGATCCTCTTCAGTCTAATACACTGTACATGCTGGGAACAGACGCCAGGTCTATTTGCCCTGTGTATGAAAATGGAATCCCAATAGTGACTCTTCTTACCAGAAAACAACTCTTGCTCGTAGGACCAGAAACTGAATGGGATTCAACTCCATTTAGGACTGGGAAACAAACGCTAGCTAGCCTTACAAAAAACACACTCTGCTTTTGAGAATAGAGCACTCTTCTACTCTACTGTGTTTCCTACAGTGCCAGAACATTGAGCTTGCTGAGAAAAAAAGAACTGTGCTTCCTACACACACGGGCCATATCTAGTTCAACTCTGCTTAGGAAACTGACAAGAACAGTAGCTCCTCTTCAATCCAATACACTGTACTTGCTGGGAACAGACGCGAGTGTTATTTGCACTGTGTACAGCGATGGGAGCACAATAGTGACTCTTATTACCAGAAAACAACTCTTGCTCATAGGACCAGAAACGGCATGTTATTCAACTCCACTTAGGACTGGGAAACAAACGCTAGCTCGCCTTACAAGGAACACGCTCTGCTTTGAGAAAAGGTCACACTTCTACTCTACTGTGTTTCCTATAGAGTCCAAACAGTGAGCTTGCTCAGAAAAAAAGAACCGTGCTTTCTACACACACGGGCCATATCTAGTTCAACTCTGCTTAGGAAACTGACAAGAACAGTAGATCCTCTTCAGTCCAATACACTGTACTTGCTGGGAACAGACGCCAGTGATATTTGGACTGTGAATGAAAAAAGGGAGCGCAATAGTGACTCTTCTTAGCAAAAACAACTCTTGCTCGTAGGACCAGAAACTGCATGTGATTCAACTCGATTTAGTACTGGGAAACAAATGCTAGCTCGCCTTACAAGAAACACACTCTGCTTTGGAGAAAAGAGCACTCTTCTATTCTACTGTGTTTCCTGTAGGGCCAGAACAGTGAGCTTGCTCAGAACAAAAGAACTGTGCTTCCTAGACACGGGCCATATCTAGTTCAATTCTGCATAGGAAACTGACAAGAACAGTAGCTCCTCTTCAGTCCAATACACTGTACTTGCTGGGAACAGACGCGAGTCCTTTTTGCCCTGTGTATGGCAATGGGAGCACAATAGTGACTTTCCTTACCAGAAAGCATCCCTTGCTCGTAGGACCAAAAACTGCATGGGATTCAACTCCATTTAGGACTGGGAAACAAACGCTAGCTCACCTTACAAGAAACACACTCTGCTCTTGAGAAAAGAGCACTCTTCTACTCTACTGTGTTTCCTATAGGGACAGAACAGTGAGCTTGCTCAAAACAAAAGAATTGTGCTTCCTACACACACGGGCTATATCTAGTTCAACTCTGCTTAGGAATCTGACAAGAACAGTAGCTCCTCTTCAGTCCAATACACTGTACTTGCTGGGAGCAGACGTGAGTGCTATTTGCGCAGTGTATGGCAAAGGGAGCGAAATAGTGACTCTTCTTACCAGAAAACAACTCTTGCTCGTAGGACCAGAAACTGCATGGGATTCAACTCCGTTTCTGACTGGGAAATAAACACTAGCTAGCCTTACAAGAAACACACTCTGCTTTTGAGAAAAGAGCACTCTTCTACTCTACTGTGTTTACTATGGTGTCCGAAAATTGAGCTTGCTCAAAACAAAAGAACTGTGCTTCACACACACGGGCCATATCTAGTTCAACTCTGCTTAGGAAACTGACAAGAACAGTAGCTCCTCTTCAGTCCAATACACTGTACTTGCTGGGAACAGACGTGAGTGCTATTTGCACTGTGTACAGCAATGGGAGCACAATAGTGACTCTTCTTACCAGAAAACAACTCTTGCTCATAGGACCAGAAACTGCATGTTATTCAACTCCACTTAGGACTGGGAAACAAACGCTAGCTCGCCTTACAAGAAACACGCTCTGCTTTGAGAAAAGGTCACACTTCTACTCTACTGTGTTTCCTATGGGGTCCGAACAGTGAGCTTGCTCAGAACAAAAGAACTGTGCTTCCTACATACAAAGGCCATATCTAGTTCAACTCTGCTTAGGAAACTGACAAGAGCAGTAGCTCCTCTTCAGTCCAATACACTGTACTTGCTGGGAACAGACGCGAGTGCTATTTGCACTGTGTACGGCAATGGATGCACAATAGTGACTCTTCTTACCAGAAAACATCTCTTGCTCTTAGGACCTGAAACTGCATTTGATTCAATCCACTTAGGGATGGGAAACAAACGCTAGCTCGCCTTACAAGAAACACGCTCTGCTTTTGAGAATAGGGCACACATCTACTCTACTGTGTTTCCTATCGTGTCCGAACAGTGAGCCTGCTCAGAACAAATGAACTGTGCTTCCTACACACACGGGCCATATCAAGTCCAACTCTGCTTAGGAAACTGACAGGAACAGTAGATCCTCTTCAGTCCAATACACTGTACTTGCTGGGAACAGACGCCTGTGCTATTTGCACTGTGTATGAATATGGGAGCGTAATAGTGACTCTTCTTACCAAAAAACAACTCTTGCTCGTGGGACCAGAAACTGCATGGGATTCAACTCCATTTAGCACTGGGAAACAAATGCCAGCTCGCCTTACAAGAAACACACTCTTCTTTTGAGAAAAGAGCACTCTTTTATTCTACTGTGTTTCCTGTAGGGCCAAAACAGAGAGCTTGCTCAGAAAAAAAGAACTGTGCTTCCTACACACATGGGTCATATCTAGTTCAACTCTGCTTAGGAACCTGACAAGAACAGTAGATCCTCTTCAGTCTAATACACTGTACATGCTGGGAACAGACGCCAGTTCTATTTGCCCTGTGTATGAAAATGGAATCCCAATAGTGACTCTTCTTACCAGAAAGCAACTCTTGCTCGTAGGACCAGAAACTGAATGGGATTCAACTCCATTTAGGACTGGGAAACAAACGCTAGCTAGCCTTACAAAAAACACACTCTGCTTTTGAGAATAGAGCACTCTTCTACTCTACTGTGTTTCCTACAGTGCCAGAACATTGAGCTTGCTGAGAAAAAAAGAACTGTGCTTCCTAGACACGGGCCATATCTAGTTCAATTCTGCATAGGAAACTGACAAGAACAGTAGCTCCTCTTCAGTCCAATACACTATACTTGCTGGGAACAGACGCGAGTCCTTTTTCCCTGTGTATGGCAATGGGAGCACAATAGTGACTTTCCTTACCAGAAAGCATCCCTTGCTCGTAGGACCAAAAACTGCATGGGATTCAACTCCATTTAGGACTGGGAAACAAACGCTAGCTCACCTTACAAGAAACACACTCTGCTCTTGAGAAAAGAGCACTCTTCTACTCTACTGTGTTTCCTATAGGGACAGAACAGTGAGCTTGCTCAAAACAAAAGAATTGTGCTTCCTACACACACGGGCTATATCTAGTTCAACTCTGCTTAGGAATCTGACAAGAACAGTAGCTCCTCTTCAGTCCAATACACTGTATTTGCTGGGAGCAGACGTGAGTGCTATTTGCGCAGTGTATGGCAAAGGGAGCGAAATAGTGACTCTTCTTACCAGAAAACAACTCTTGCTCGTAGGACCAGAAACTGCATGGGATTCAACTCCGTTTCTGACTGGGAAATAAACACTAGCTAGCCTTACAAGAAACACACTCTGCTTTTGAGAAAAGAGCACTCTTCTACTCTACTGTGTTTACTATGGTGTCCGAAAATTGAGCTTGCTCAGAACAAAAGAACTGTGCTTCACACACACGGGCCATATCTAGTTCAACTCTGCTTAGAAAACTGACAAGAACAGTAGGTCCTCTTCTGTCCAATACACTGTACTTGCTGGGAACAGACGAGAGTGCTATTTGCACTGTGTATGACAATGGTAGCACAATAGTGACTCTTTTTACCAGAAAACAACTCTTGCTCGTAGGACCAGAAACTGCATGTGATTCAACTCCGTTTAGGACTGGGAATCAAACACTAGCTTGCCTTACAGGAAACACACTCTGCTTCTGATAAAAAAGAGCACTCTTCTACTCTTCTGTGTTTCCTATAGGTCCAGAACAGTGAGCTTGCTCAGAACAAAAGAACTGTGCTTCCTACACACACGGGCCATATCTAGTTCAACTCTGCTTAGGAAACTGACAAGAACAGTAGCTCCTCTTCAGTCCAATACACTCTACTTGCTGGGAACAGACGCGAGTGCTATTTGCACTGTTTATGGCAAAGGGAACACAATAGTGACTTTCCTTACCAGAAAACATCCCTTGCTCGTAGGACCAGAAACTGCATGTGGTTCCACTCCATTTAGGACTGGGAAACAAACGCTACCTCACTTTAAAGAAACACACTCTGCTTTTGAGAAAAGAGCACTCTTCTACTCTACTGTGTTTCCTATAGGGCCAAAACAGTGTGCTTCCTCAGAACAAAAGAACTGTGCTTCCTACACAAACGGGCTATTACTAGTTCAACTCTGCTTAGGAAACTGACAAGAACAGTAGATCCTCTTCAGTCCAATACACTGTACATGCTGGGAACAGATGCCAGTGCTATTTGCCCTGTGTATGACAATGGGAGGGCAATAGTGACTCTTCTTACCAGAAAACAATTCTTGCTACTAGGATCAGAAACTGAATGTGATTCAACTCCATTTAGGACTGGGAAACAAACGCTAGCTAGCCTTACAAGAAACACACTCTGCTTTTGAGAAAAGAGCACTCTTCTACTCTACTGTGTTTCCTATGGGGTCTGAAGAGTGAGCTTGCTCAGAAGAAAAGAACTGTGCTTCCTAAACACACGGGCCATATCTAGTTCAACTCTGCTTAGGAAACTAACAAGAACAGTAGCTCTTCTTCTGTGCAATACACTGTACTTGCAAAGAACAGTAGCAAGTGTTGTTTGTACTGTGTATGGCAATAGGATTGCAATAGTGACTCTTCTTACCAGAAAACAACTCTTGCTCATAGGACCAAAAACTGCATGTAATTCAACTCCATTTAGGACTGGGAAACAAACGCTAGCTCACCTTACAAGCAACACACTTTGCTTTTGAGAAAAAAGCACTCTTCTACTCTTCTGTGTTTCCTATAGGACCAGAACAGTGAGCTTGCTCAGAACAAAAGAACTGTGCTTCCTACACACACGGGCCATATCTAGTTCAGCTCTGCTTAGGAAACTGAAAAGAACAGTAGATCCTCTTCAGTCCAATACACTGTACATGCTGGGAACAGACGCCAGTGCTATTTGCCCGTGTCTGTCAATGGGTGCGCAATAGTGACTCTTCTTACCAGAAAACAACTCTTGGTCCTAGGATCAGAAACTGCATGTCATTCAATTCCATTTAGGACTGGGAAACAAACGCTAGCTCGCCTTACAAGAAACATACTCTGCTTTTGAGAAAAGAGCACTCTTCTACTCTACTGTGTTTCCTATGGGGTCCGAACAGTGAGCTTGCTCAGAACAAAAGAACTGTGCTTCCTACACACACGGGCCATATCTAGTTCATCTCTGCTTAGGAAACTGACAAGAACAGTAGCTCCTCTTTTGTCCAATACACTGTACTTGCAAAGAACAGTAGCGAGTGTTGTTTGCACTGTGTATGGCAATAGGAGCGCAATAGTGACTCTTCTTACCAGAAAACAACTCTTGCTCATAGGACAAGAAATTGAATGTAATTCAACTCCATTTAAAACTGGGGAAAAAAACGCTAGCTCACCTTACAAGAAACACACTATGCTTTTGAGAAAAGAGCACTCTTCTATTCTACTGTGTTTACTATGGTGTCTGAAAATTGAGCTTGCTCAGAACAAAAGAACTGTGCTTCACACACACCGGCCATATCTAGTTCAACTCTCCTTAGGAAACTGACAAGAACAGTAGCTCCTCTTCTGTCGAATACACTGTACTTGCTGGGAACAGACGTGAGTGCTATTTGCACTGTTTATTGCAAAGGGAGCACAATAGTTACTTTCCTTACCAGAAAACTTCCCTTGCTCGTAGGACCAGAAACTGCATGTGATTCAACTCCATTTTGGACTGGGAAACAAACGCTAGCTCGCCTTACAAGAAACACACTCTGCTTTTGAGAAAAGAGCACTCTTCTATTCTACTGTGTTTCCTATGGGGTCCGAACAGTGACCTTGCTCAGAACAAAAGAACTGTGCTTCCTACACACACGGGCCATATCTAGTTCAACTCTGCTTAGGAAACTGACGAGAACAGTAGATCATCTTCAGTCTAATACACTGTACATGCTCAGAACAGACGCCAGTGCTATTTGCCCTCTGTATGACAATGGGAGCGCAATAGTGACTCTTCTTACCAGAAAACAACTCTTGCTCGTAGGACCAGAAACTGCATGTGATTCAACTCCAGTTAGGACTTGGAAACAAACGCTAGCTCGCCTTACAAGAAACACACTCTGCTTTTGAGTAAAGAGCACTCTTCTATTCTACTGTGTTTCCTATGGGGTCCGAACAATGAGCTTGCTCATAACAAAGAACTATGCTTCCTACACACACGGGCCATATCTAGTTCAACTCTGCTTAGGAAACTGACAAGAGCAGGAGCTCCTCTTCAGTCCAATACACTGTACTTGCTGGGAACAGACACGAGTGCTATTTGCACTGTGTATGGCAAAGGGAACACAATAGTGACTTTCCTTTCCAGAAAACAACTCTTGCTCGAAGGACCAGAAACTGCATGTGATTCAACTCCATTTAGGACTGGGAAACAAATGCAAGCTCTCCTTACAAGAAACACTCTCTGCTTTTGAGAAAAGAGCACTCTTCTACTCTACTGTGTTTCCTATAGGCCAGAAGAGTGAGCTAGCTCAGAACAAAAGAACTGTGCTTCCTACACACACGGTCCATATCTAGTTCAACTCTGCTTAGGAAACTGACAAGAACAGTAGATCCTTTTCAGTCCAATACACTTTACATGCTGGGAACAGACGCCAGTGCCATTTGCCCTGTGTATGACAATGGGAGCGCAATAGTGACTCTACTTACCATAAAACAACTCTTGCTCGTAGGAACAGAAACTGCATGTGATTCAACTCCTTTTAGGACTGGGAAACAAATGCTAGCTCGCCTTACAAGAAACACATTCTGCTTTTGAGAAAAGTGCACTCTTCTACTCTACTGTGTTTCCTATAGGGCCAGAAGAGTGAAGATGCTCGGAACAAAAGAACTGTGCTTCATACACACGGGCCATATCTACTTCAACTCTCCTTAGGAAACTGACAAGAACAGTAGCTCCTCTTCTGTCGAATACACTGTACTTGCTGGGAACAGACGTGAGTGCTATTTGCACTGTTTATTGCAAAGGGAGCACAATAGTTACTTTCCTTACCAGAAAACTTCCCTTGCTCGTAGGACAAGAAACTGCATGTGATTCAACTGCATTTTGGACTGGGAATCAAAGGCTAGCTCGCCTTACAAGAAACACACTCTGCTTTTGAGAAAAGAGCACTCTTCTATTCTACTGTGTTTCCTATGGGGTCCGAACAGTGACCTTGCTCAGAACAAAAGAACTGTGCTTCCTACACACACGGGCCATATCTAGTTCAACTCTGTTTAGGAAACTGACAAGAACAGTAGATCATCTTCAGTCCAATACACTGTACATGCTGGGAACAGACACCAGTGCTATTTGCCCTGTGTATGACAATGGGAGCACAATAGTGACTCTTCTTACCAGAAAACAACTCTTGCTCGTAGGACCAGAAACTGCATGGGATTCAACTACATTTAGGACTGGGAAACAAACGCTAGCTCGCCTTACAAGAAACACACTCTGCTTTTGAGAAAAGAGCACTCTTCTATTCTACTGTGTTTCCTATGGGGTCCGAACAGTGAGCTTGCTCAGAACAAAAGAACTGTGCTTCCTACACACACGGGCCATATCTAGTTGAACTCTGCTTAGGAAACCGACAAGAGCAGTAGATCCTCTTCAGTCCAATACACTGTAATTGCTGGGAACAGACGCGAGGGCTATTTGCACTCTGTATGGCAAAGGGAACACAATAGTGACTTTCCTTTCCAGAAAACAACTCTTGCTTGTAGGACCAGAAACTGCATGGGATTCAACTCCATTTAGCACTGGGAAACAAACGCTAGCTCGCCTTACAAGAAACACACTCTTCTTTTGAGAAAAGAGCACTCTTTTATTCTACTGTGTTTCTTGTAGGGCCAAAACAGAGAGCTTGCTCAGAAAAAAAGAACTGTGCTTCCTACACACATGGGTCATATCTAGTTCAACTCTGCTTAGGAACCTGACAAGAACAGTAGATCCTCTTCAGTCTAATACACTGTACATGCTGGGAACAGACGCCAGTTCTATTTGCCCTGTGTATGAAAATGGAATCCCAATAGTGACTCTTCTTACCAGAAAACAACTCTTGCTCGTAGGACCAGAAACTGAATGGGATTCAACTCCATTTAGGACTGGGAAACAAACGCTAGCTAGCCTTACAAAAAACACACTCTGCTTTTGAGAATAGAGCACTCTTCTACTCTACTGTGTTTCCTACAGTGCCAGAACATTGAGCTTGCTGAGAAAAAAAGAACTGTGCTTCCTACACACACGGGCCATATCTAGTTCAACTCTGCTTAGGAAACTGACAAGAACAGTAGCTCCTCTTCAATCCAATACACTGTACTTGCTGGGAACAGACGCGAGTGTTATTTGCACTGTGTACAGCGATGGGAGCACAATAGTGACTCTTATTACCAGAAAACAACTCTTGCTCATAGGACCAGAAACGGCATGTTATTCAACTCCACTTAGGACTGGGAAACAAACGCTAGCTCGCCTTACAAGAAACACGCTCTGCTTTGAGAAAAGGTCACACTTCTACTCTACTGTGTTTCCTATAGAGTCCAAACAGTGAGCTTGCTCAGAAAAAAAGAACCGTGCTTTCTAC
>NW_026736618.1:0-64322 GCF_949786415.1 Peromyscus eremicus | reverse complement strand
GACAAGAACAGTAGCTCCTCTTCAGACCAATACACTGTACTTGCTGGGAACAGACGCGAGTGCTGTTTGCACTGTGCATGGCAATGGGAGCGCAATAGTGACTTTCCTTACCAGGAAACAACTCTTGCTCGTAGGAACGGAAACTGCATGTGATTCAACTCCATTTAGGACTGTGAAACAAAAGCTAGCTCGCCTTACAAAAAACACACTCTGTTTTTGAGGAAAGAGCACTCTTCTACTCTATTGTTTTTCCTGTATGGCCAGAACAGTGAGCTTGCTGAGTACAAAAGAACTGTGCTTCCTACACACATGGGCTATATCTAGTTCAACTCTGCTTAGGAAACTGACAAGAACAGTAGCTCCTCTTCAATCCAATACACTGTACTTGCTGGGAACAGACGCGAGGGCTATTTGCATTTTGTATGGCAAAGGGAGCGCAATAGTGACTCTTCTAACCAGAAAACAGCTCTTGCTCGTAAGACCAGAAACTGCATGTGTATTTCAACTCCATTTAGGACTGGGAAACAAACGCTAGCTCACCTTACAAGAAACACACTCTGCTTTTGAGAAAAGAGCAGTCTTCTACTCTACTGTGTTTTCTATGGGGTCCGAACAGTGAGCTTGCTGAGAACAAGAGAACTGTGCTTCCTACACACATGGGCCATATCTAGTTCAACTCTGCTTAGGAAACTGACAAGAACAGTAGCTCCTCTTCAGTCCAATACACTGTACTTGCTCGGAACAGACGCCAGGGCTATTTGCACTGTGTATGGAAAAGGGAGCGCAATAGTGACTCTTCTTGCCAGAAAACAACTCTTGCTCGTAGGACCAGAAACTGCATGTGTATTTCATCTCCATTTAGGACTGGTAAACAAACTCTAGCTCGCCTTACAAGAAACACACTCTGCTTTTGAGAAAAATGCACTCTTCTACTCTACTGTGTTTCCTATGGGGTTCGAAATGTAAGCTTGCTCAGAACAAAAGAACTGTGCTTCCTACACACACGGGCCATATCTAGTTCAACTCTGTTTAGGAACCTGACAAGAACAGTAGATCCTCTTCAGTCCAATACACTGTACATGCTGGGTACAGAGGCCAGTGCTATTTGCCCTGAGTATGACAATGGGAGCGCAATAGTGACTCTTATTACCAGAAAAAACTCTTGCTCATAGTACCAGAAACTGCATGTGATTCAACTCCATTTAGGACTGGGAAACAAACGCTAGCTCGCCTTACAAGAAAAACACTCTGCTTTGAGAAAAGAGCACTCTTCTACTCTTCTGTATTTCCTATAGGGCCAGAACAGTGAGCTTGCTCAGAACAAAAGAACTGTGCTTCCTACACACATGGCCGTATCTAGTTCAATTGTGCTTAGGAAATGACATGAACATTAGATCCTCTTCAGTCCAATACACTGTACATGCTGGGAACAGACGCCAGTGCTATTTGCCCTTTGTATGACAATGGGAGCACAATTGTGACTTTCCTTACCAGAAAACAACTCTTGCTCCTATGTCCAGAAACTGCATGTATTCAACTCCATTTAGGACTGGGAAACAAACGCTATCTCGCCTTACAAGAAACACACTCTGCTTTTGAGAAAAGAGCACTCATCTACTCTACTGTGTTTCCTATAGGGCCAGAAATTTAGTTTGCTCAGAACAAAAGAACTGTGCTTCCTATACACGGGCCATATCTAGTTCAACTCTGCTCAGGAAACTGACAAGAACAGTATTTCCTCTTCAGTCCAATACACTGTACTTGATTGGAACAGACGCAAGAACTATTTGCACTGTGTATGGCAATGGGAGCGCAATAGTGACTCTTCTCACCAAAAAACAACTCTACTCGTAGGAACAGAAACTGCATGTGATTCAACTTCATTTACGACTGGGAAACAAAAGCTAGCTCGCCTTACAAGAAACACACTCTGCTTTTGAGAAAAGAGTACTCTTCTACTCTACTGTGTTTCCTATGGGGTTCGAAAAGTGAGCTTGCTCAGAACAAATGAACTGTGCTTCCTACACACATGGGCCATATCTAGTTCAAGTCTGCTTAGGAAACTGACAAGAACAGTAGCTCCTCTTCAATCAAATACACTGTACTTGCTGAGAGCAGACGCGAGTGCTATTTGCACTGTGTATGGCAATGGGAGCGCAATAGTGACTCTTCTTACCAGAAAACAACTCTTGCTCTTAGGACCAGAAACTTCATGTGATTCAACTGCATTTAGGACTGGGAAGCAAAAGCTAGGTTGCCTTACACTGAACACACTCGGATTTTGAAAAAAGAGCACTCTTCTACTCTACTGTGTTTCCTATGGGGTCCAAACAGTGAGCTTGCTCAGAACAAAAGAACTGTGCTTCCTACATACACGGGCCATATCTAGTTCAATTCTGCTTAGGAAACTGACAGGAACCGTAGATCCTCTTCAGTCCAATACACTGTACATGCTTGGTACAGATGCCAGTGCTATTTGCACAGTGTATGGCAATGGGAGCACAATAGTGACTCTTCTTACCAGAAAACAACTCTTGCTCGTAGGACCAGAAACTGCATGTGATTCAACTCCATTTAGGACTAGGAAACAAACACTAGCTCGCCTTACAAGAAACACACTCTGCTTTTGAGTAAAGAGCACTCTTCTACTCTACTGTGTTTCCTATGGGGTCCAAACAGTGAGCTTACTCAGAACAAAAGAACTGTGCTTCGTACACACACGGGCCATATCTAGTTCAATTCTGCTTAGGAAACTGACAAGAACAGTAGCTCCTCTTCAGTCCAATACACTGTACTTGCTGGGAATAGACGCGAGTGCTATTTGCACTGTGTATGGCAATGGGAGCGCAATAGTGACTTTCCTTACCAGGAAACAACTCTTGCTCATAGGAACAGAAACTGCATGTGATTCAACTCCATTTAGGACTGCGAAACAAAAGCTAGCTCGCCTTACAAAAAAACAAACTCTGTTTTTGAGGAAAGAGCACTCTTCTACTCTATTGTGTTTCCTGTATGGCCAGAACAGTGAGCTTGCTGAGTACAAAAGAACTGTGCTTCCTACACACATGGGCCATATATAGTTCAACTCTGCTTAGGAAACTGACAAGAACAGTAGCTCCTCTTCAATCCAATACACTGTACTTGCTGGGAACAGACGCGAGGGCTATTTGCATTGTGTATGGCAAAGGGAGCGCAATAGTGACTCTTCTAACCACAAAACAGCTCTTGCTCGTAGGACCAGAAACTGTATGTGTATTTCAACTCCATTTAGGACTGGGAAACAAACTCTAGCTCGCCTTACAAGAAACACACTCTTCTTTTGAGAAAAATGCACTCTTCTACTCTATTGTGTTTCCTCTGGGGTTCGAAATGTGAGCTTGCTCAGAACAAAAGAACTGTGCTTCCTACACACACGGGCCATATCTTGTTCAATTCTGCTTAGGAAACTGACAAGAACAGTAGAACCTCTTCAGTCCAATAGACTGTACATGCTGGGAAGAGACGCCAGTGCTATTTGCCCTGTGTGTGACAATGGGAGCGCAATAGTTACTCTTCTTACCAGAAAACAACTCTTGCTCGTAGGACCAGAAACTGCATGTGACTCAACTCCATTTAGGACTGGGAAACAAACTCTAGCTCGCCTTACAAGAAACACACTCTGCTTTTGAGAAAAATGCACTCTTCTACTCTACTGTGTTTCCTATGGGGTCCAAACAGTGAGCTTGCTCAGAACAAAAGAACTGTGCTTCCTACACACACGGGCCATATCTATTTCAACTCTGCTCAGGAAACTGACAAGAAGAGTATCTCCTCTTCATTCCAATACACTGTACTTGATTGGAAGAGACGCAAGTGCTATTTGCACTGTGTATGGCAATGGGAGCGCAATAGTGACTCATCTTACCAAAAAACAACTCTACTCGTAGGAACAGAAACTGCATGTGATTCAACTTCATTTACGACTGGGAAACAAAAGCTAGCTCGCCTTACTAGAAACACACTCTGCTTTTGAGAAAAGAGTACTCTTCTACTCTACTGTGTTTCCTATGGGCTCCGAACAGTGAGCTTGCTCAGAACAAAAGAACTGTGCTTCACACACACGGGCCATATCTAGTTCAATTCTGCTTAGGAAACTGACAAGAACAGTAGCTCCTCTTCAATCCAATAAACTGTACTTGCTGGGAACAGACGCGAGGGCTATTTGCATTGTGTATGGCAAAGGGAGCGCAATAGTGACTCTTCTAACCAGAAAAGAGCTCTTGCTCGTAGGACCAGAAACTGCATGTGTATTTCAACTCCATTTAGGACTGGGAAACAAACGCTAGGTCGCCTTACAAGAAACACACTCTGCTTTTGAGAAAAGAGCACTCTACTACTCTACTGTGTTTTCTATGGGGTCCGAACAGTGAGCTTGCTGAGAACAAAAGAACTGTGCTTCCTACACACACGGGCCATATCTAGTTCAATTCTGCTTAGGAAACTGACAAGAACAGTAGATCCTCTTCAGTCCAATACACTGTACATGCTGTGTACAGACGCCAGTGCTATTTGCACTGTGTATGGCAATGGGAGAGCAATAGTGACTCTTCTTGCCAGAAAACATCCCTTGCTCATAGGACCAGAAACTGCATGTGATTCAACTCCATTTAGGACTGGGAAACAAACGCTAGCTCGCCTTACAAGAAACACACTCTGCTTTTGAGAAAAGAGCACTCTTCTACTCTACTGTGTTTCCTATGTGGTCCAAACAGTGAGCTTGCTCAGAACAAAAGAACTGTGCGTCCTACATACACGGGCCATATCTAGTTCAATTCTGCTTAGGAAACTGACAAGAACAGTAGATCCTCTTCAGTCCAATACACTGTATTTGCTGGGAAGAGACGCAAGTGCTATTTGCACTGTGTATGTCAATGGGAGCGCAATAGTGACTTTCCTTACCAGAAAACAACTCTTGCTCGTAGGAACGGAAACTGCATGTGATTCAACTCCATTTAGAACTGCGAAACAAAGGCTAGCTCGCCTTACCAAAAACACACTCTATTTTTGACGAAAGAGCAATCTTCTACTCTACTGTGTTTCCTGTATGGCCAGAACAGTGAGCTTGCTGAGAACAAAAGAACTGTGCTTCCTACACACACGGGCCATATCTAGTTCAACTCTGCTTAGGAACCTGACTAGAACAGTAGCTCCTCTTCAGTCCAATACACTGTACATGCTGGGAACCGACGCCAGTGCTATTTGCCCTGTGTATGACAATGGGAGCAAAATAGTGACTCTTTTTACCAGAAAACTACTCTTGTTCGTAGAACCAGAAACTGCATGTGATTCAACTCCATTTAGGACTGGGAAACAAACGCTAGCTCGCCTTACAAGAAACACACTCTGCTTTTGAGAAAAGAGCACTCTTCTACTCTACTGTGTTTCCTATGTGGTCCAAACAGTGAGCTTGCTCAGAACAAAAGAACTGTGCGTCCTACATACACGGGCCATATCTAGTTCAATTCTGCTTAGGAAACTGACAAGAACAGTAGATCCTCTTCAGTCCAATACACTGTATTTGCTGGGAAGAGACGCAAGTGCTATTTGCACTGTGTATGTCAATGGGAGCGAAATAGTGACTTTCCTTACCAGAAAACAACTCTTGCTCGTAGGAACGGAAACTGCATGTGATTCAACTCCATTTAGAACTGCGAAACAAAGGCTAGCTCGCCTTACAAGAAACACACTCTGCTTTTGAGAAAAGAGCAGTCTTCTACTCTACTGTGTTTTCTATGGGGTCCGAACAGTGAGCTTGCTGAGAACAAAAGAACTGTGCTTCCTACACACATGGGCCATATCTAGTTCAACTCTGCTTAGGAAACTGACAAGAACAGTAGCTCCTCTTCATTCCAATACGCTGTACTTGCTAGGAACAGACGCGAGGGCTATTTGCATTGTGTATGGCAAAGGGAGCACAATAGTGACACTCTAACCAGAAAACAACTCTTGCTCGTAGGACCAGAAAATGCATGTGTATTTCAACTCCATTTAGGACTGGGAAACAAACGGTAGCTCGCCTTACAAGAAACACACTCTGCTTTTGAGAAAAGAGCACTCTTCTCTCTACTGTGTTTCTTATGGGGTTGGAACAGTGAGCTTGCTCAGAACAAAAGAACTGTGCTTCCTACACACACGGGCCTTATCTAGTTCAACTCTGCTTAGGAAACTGACAAGAACAGTAGCTCCTCTTCAGACCAATACACTGTACTTGCTGGAAACAGACACGAGAGTTATTTTTACTATGTATGGCATTGGGAGCGCAATAGTGACTCTTCTTACCAGAAAAAACTCTTGCTCGTATGAACAGAAACTGCATGTGATTCAACTCCATTTAGGACTGGGAAACAAACGCTAGCTCGCCTTAAAAGAAACACACTTTGCTTTAGAGAAAAGAGCACTCTTCTACTCTACTGTGTTTTCTATGGGGTTCGAAATGTGAGCTTGCTCAGAACAAAAGAACTGTGCTTCCTACTCACACGGGCCATATCTTGTTCAATTCTGCTTAAGAAACTGACAAGAACAGTATAACCTCTTCAGTCCAATAGACTGTACATGCTGGGAACAGACGCCAGTGCTATTTGCCCTGTGTGTGACAATGGGAGCGCAATAGTGACTATTCTTACCAGAAAACAACTCTTGCTCGTATGACCAGAAACTGCATGTGATTCAACTCCATTTAGGACTGGGAAACAAACGCTAGCTTGCCTTAAAAGAAACACACTTTGCTTTAGAGAAAAGAGCACTCTTCTACTCTACTGTGTTTCCTATGGGGTCCAAACAGTGAGCTTGCTCAGAACAAAAGAACTGTGCTTCCTATACACACGGGCCATATCTAGTTCAATTCTGCTTAGGAAACTGACAGGAACAGTAGATCCTCTTCAGTCCAATACACTGTACATGCTGGGTACAGACGCCAGTGCTATTTGCACCGTGTATGGCAATGGGAGCCCAATAGTGACTCTTCTTACCAGAAAACAACTCTTGCTCGTAGGACCAGAAACTGCATGTGATTCAACTCCATTTAGGACTAGGAAACAAACGCTAGCTCGCCTTACAAGAAACACACTCTGCTTTTGAGAAAAGAGCACTCTTCTACTCTACTGTGTTTCCTATGGGGTCCAAACAGTGAGCTTGCTCAGAACAAAAGAACTGTGCTTCCTACACACACGGGCCATATCTAGTTCAATTCTGCTTAGGAAACTGACAAGAACAGTAGCTCCTCTTCAGACCAATACACTGTACTTGCTGGGAACAGACGCGAGTGCTGTTTGCACTGTGCATGGCAATGGGAGCGCAATAGTGACTTTCCTTACCAGGAAACAACTCTTGCTCGTAGGAACGGAAACTGCATGTGATTCAACTCCATTTAGGACTGTGAAACAAAAGCTAGCTCGCCTTACAAAAAACACACTCTGTTTTTGAGGAAAGAGCACTCTTCTACTCTATTGTTTTTCCTGTATGGCCAGAACAGTGAGCTTGCTGAGTACAAAAGAACTGTGCTTCCTACACACATGGGCTATATCTAGTTCAACTCTGCTTAGGAAACTGACAAGAACAGTAGCTCCTCTTCAATCCAATACACTGTACTTGCTGGGAACAGACGCGAGGGCTATTTGCATTTTGTATGGCAAAGGGAGCGCAATAGTGACTCTTCTAACCAGAAAACAGCTCTTGCTCGTAAGACCAGAAACTGCATGTGTATTTCAACTCCATTTAGGACTGGGAAACAAACGCTAGCTCACCTTACAAGAAACACACTCTGCTTTTGAGAAAAGAGCAGTCTTCTACTCTACTGTGTTTTCTATGGGGTCCGAACAGTGAGCTTGCTGAGAACAAGAGAACTGTGCTTCCTACACACATGGGCCATATCTAGTTCAACTCTGCTTAGGAAACTGACAAGAACAGTAGCTCCTCTTCAGTCCAATACACTGTACTTGCTCGGAACAGACGCCAGGGCTATTTGCACTGTGTATGGAAAAGGGAGCGCAATAGTGACTCTTCTTGCCAGAAAACAACTCTTGCTCGTAGGACCAGAAACTGCATGTGTATTTCATCTCCATTTAGGACTGGTAAACAAACTCTAGCTCGCCTTACAAGAAACACACTCTGCTTTTGAGAAAAATGCACTCTTCTACTCTACTGTGTTTCCTATGGGGTTCGAAATGTAAGCTTGCTCAGAACAAAAGAACTGTGCTTCCTACACACACGGGCCATATCTAGTTCAACTCTGTTTAGGAACCTGACAAGAACAGTAGATCCTCTTCAGTCCAATACACTGTACATGCTGGGTACAAAGGCCAGTGCTATTTGCCCTGAGTATGACAATGGGAGCGCAATAGTGACTCTTATTACCAGAAAAAACTCTTGCTCATAGTACCAGAAACTGCATGTGATTCAACTCCATTTAGGACTGGGAAACAAACGCTAGCTCGCCTTACAAGAAAAACACTCTGCTTTGAGAAAAGAGCACTCTTCTACTCTTCTGTATTTCCTATAGGGCCAGAACAGTGAGCTTGCTCAGAACAAAAGAACTGTGCTTCCTACACACATGGCCGTATCTAGTTCAATTGTGCTTAGGAAATGACATGAACATTAGATCCTCTTCAGTCCAATACACTGTACATGCTGGGAACAGACGCCAGTGCTATTTGCCCTTTGTATGACAATGGGAGCACAATTGTGACTTTCCTTACCAGAAAACAACTCTTGCTCGTATGTCCAGAAACTGCATGTATTCAACTCCATTTAGGACTGGGAAACAAACGCTATCTCGCCTTACAAGAAACACACTCTGCTTTTGAGAAAAGAGCACTCATCTACTCTACTGTGTTTCCTATAGGGCCAGAAATTTAGTTTGCTCAGAACAAAAGAACTGTGCTTCCTATACACACGGGCCATATCTAGTTCAACTCTGCTCAGGAAACTGACAAGAACAGTATTTCCTCTTCAGTCCAATACACTGTACTTGATTGGAACAGACGCAAGATCTATTTGCACTGTGTATGGCAATGGGAGCGCAATAGTGACTCTTCTCACCAAAAAACAACTCTACTCGTAGGAACAGAAACTGCATGTGATTCAACTTCATTTACGACTGGGAAACAAAAGCTAGCTCGCCTTACAAGAAACACACTCTGCTTTTGAGAAAAGAGTACTCTTCTACTCTACTGTGTTTCCTATGGGGTTCGAAAAGTGAGCTTGCTCAGAACAAATGAACTGTGCTTCCTACACACATGGGCCATATCTAGTTCAAGTCTGCTTAGGAAACTGACAAGAACAGTAGCTCCTCTTCAATCAAATACACTGTACTTGCTGAGAGCAGACGCGAGTGCTATTTGCACTGTGTATGGCAATGGGAGCGCAATAGTGACTCTTCTTACCAGAAAACAACTCTTGCTCTTAGGACCAGAAACTTCATGTGATTCAACTGCATTTAGGACTGGGAAGCAAAAGCTAGGTTGCCTTACACTGAACACACTCGGATTTTGAGAAAAGAGCACTCTTCTACTCTACTGTGTTTCCTATGGGGTCCAAACAGTGAGCTTGCTCAGAACAAAAGAACTGTGCTTCCTACATACACGGGCCATATCTAGTTCAATTCTGCTTAGGAAACTGACAGGAACCGTAGATCCTCTTCAGTCCAATACACTGTACATGCTTGGTACAGATGCCAGTGCTATTTGCACAGTGTATGGCAATGGGAGCACAATAGTGACTCTTCTTACCAGAAAACAACTCTTGCTCGTAGGACCAGAAACTGCATGTGATTCAACTCCATTTAGGACTAGGAAACAAACACTAGCTCGCCTTACAAGAAACACACTCTGCTTTTGAGTAAAGAGCACTCTTCTACTCTACTGTGTTTCCTATGGGGTCCAAACAGTGAGCTTACTCAGAACAAAAGAACTGTGCTTCGTACACACACGGGCCATATCTAGTTCAATTCTGCTTAGGAAACTGACAAGAACAGTAGCTCCTCTTCAGTCCAATACACTGTACTTGCTGGGAATAGACGCGAGTGCTATTTGCACTGTGTATGGCAATGGGAGCGCAATAGTGACTTTCCTTACCAGGAAACAACTCTTGCTCATAGGAACAGAAACTGCATGTGATTCAACTCCATTTAGGACTGCGAAACAAAAGCTAGCTCGCCTTACAAAAAAACAAACTCTGTTTTTGAGGAAAGAGCACTCTTCTACTCTATTGTGTTTCCTGTATGGCCAGAACAGTGAGCTTGCTGAGTACAAAAGAACTGTGCTTCCTACACACATGGGCCATATATAGTTCAACTCTGCTTAGGAAACTGACAAGAACAGTAGCTCCTCTTCAATCCAATACACTGTACTTGCTGGGAACAGACGCGAGGGCTATTTGCATTGTGTATGGCAAAGGGAGCGCAATAGTGACTCTTCTAACCACAAAACAGCTCTTGCTCGTAGGACCAGAAACTGTATGTGTATTTCAACTCCATTTAGGACTGGGAAACAAACTCTAGCTCGCCTTACAAGAAACACACTCTTCTTTTGAGAAAAATGCACTCTTCTACTCTATTGTGTTTCCTCTGGGGTTCGAAATGTGAGCTTGCTCAGAACAAAAGAACTGTGCTTCCTACACACACGGGCCATATCTTGTTCAATTCTGCTTAGGAAACTGACAAGAACAGTAGAACCTCTTCAGTCCAATAGACTGTACATGCTGGGAAGAGACGCCAGTGCTATTTGCCCTGTGTGTGACAATGGGAGCGCAATAGTTACTCTTCTTACCAGAAAACAACTCTTGCTCGTAGGACCAGAAACTGCATGTGACTCAACTCCATTTAGGACTGGGAAACAAACTCTAGCTCGCCTTACAAGAAACACACTCTGCTTTTGAGAAAAATGCACTCTTCTACTCTACTGTGTTTCCTATGGGGTCCAAACAGTGAGCTTGCTCAGAACAAAAGAACTGTGCTTCCTACACACACGGGCCATATCTATTTCAACTCTGCTCAGGAAACTGACAAGAAGAGTATCTCCTCTTCATTCCAATACACTGTACTTGATTGGAAGAGACGCAAGTGCTATTTGCACTGTGTATGGCAATGGGAGCGCAATAGTGACTCATCTTACCAAAAAACAACTCTACTCGTAGGAACAGAAACTGCATGTGATTCAACTTCATTTACGACTGGGAAACAAAAGCTAGCTCGCCTTACTAGAAACACACTCTGCTTTTGAGAAAAGAGTACTCTTCTACTCTACTGTGTTTCCTATGGGCTCCGAACAGTGAGCTTGCTCAGAACAAATGAACTGTGCTTATACACACACGGGCCATATCTAGTTCAAGTCGGCTTAGGAAACTGACAAGAACAGTAGCTCCTATTCAATCAAATACACTGTACTTGCTGAGAGCAGACGCGAGTGCTATTTGCACTGTGTATGGCAATGGGAGCGCAATAGTGACTCTTCTTACCAGAAAACAACTCTTTCTTTTAGGACCAGAAACTGCATGTGATTCAACTCCATTTAGGACTGGGAAGCAAACGCTGGGTCGCCTTACACTAAACACACTCGGCTTTTGAGAAAAGAGCACTCATCTACTCTACTGTTTTTCCTATGGGGTCCGAACAGTGAGCTTGCTCAGAACAAAAGACCTGTGCTTCTTACACACACGGGCCATATCTAGTTCAACTCTGCTTAGGAAACTGACGAGAACAGTAGCTCCTCTTCAGTCCAATACACTGTACTTGCTGGGAACAGACGCGAGTGCTATTTGCACGGTGTATGGCAATGGGAGCGCAATAGTGACTTTCCTTACCAGAAAGCAACTCTTGCTCGTAGGAACGGAAACTGCATGTGATTCAACTCCATTTAGGACTGGGAAACAAACGCTAGCTCGCCTTACAAGAAACACACTCTGCTTTTGAGGAAAGAGCACGCTTCTACTCTACTGTGTTTCCTATAGGGCCAGAACAGTGAGCTTGCTGAGTACAAAAGAACTGCGCTTCCTACACACATGGGCCATATCTAGTACAACTCTGCTTAGGAACCTGACAAGAACAGTAGATCCTCTTCAGTCCAATACACTGTACATGCTGGGAACAGAGGCCAGTGCTATTTGCCCTGAGTATGACAATGGGAGCGCAATAGTGACTCTTATTACCAGAAAAAACTCTTGCTCATAGGACCAGAAACTGCATGTGATTCAACTCCATTTAGGACCTGAAAACAAACGCTAGCTCGCCTTACAAGAAACACACTCTGCTTTTGAGAAAAGAGCACTCTTATACTCTTCTGTGTTTCCTATAGGGCCAGAACAGTGAGCTTGCTCAGAACAAAAGAACTGTGCTTCCTACACACACGGGCCATATCGAGTTCAACTCTGTGGAGGAAACTGACAAGAACAGTAGATCCTCTTCAGTCCAATACACTGTACAGGCTGGGAACAGACGCCAGTGCTATTTGCCCTGTGTATGACAATTCGAGCGCAATAGTGACTCTTCTTACCAGAAAACAACTCTTGCTTGTAGGGCCAGAAACTGCATGTGATTCAACTCCATTTAGGTCTGGGAAGCAAACGCTATCTTGCCTTACAAGAAACACACTCTGCTTTTGAGAAAAGAGCACTCTTCTACTCTACTGTGTTTCCTATAGGGCCAGAACAGTGAGCTTGCTCAGAACAAAAGAACTGTGCTTCCTACACACATGGCCGTATCTAGTTCAATTGTGCTTAGGAAACTAACAAGAACAGTAGATCCTCTTCAGTCCAATACACTGTACATGCTGGGAACAGACGCCAGTGCTTTTTGCCCTGTGTATGACAATGGGAGCGCAATTGTGACTCTCCTTACCAGAAAACAACTCTTGCTCGTACGTAGAGAAACTGCATGTGATTCAACTCCATTTAGGACTGGGAAACAAACGCTATCTCGCCTTACAAGAAACACACTCTGCTTTTGAGAAAAGAGCACTCATCTACTCTACTGTGTTTCCTATAGGGCCAGAAAGTTAGTTTGCTCAGAACAAAAGAACTGTGCTTCCTATACACACGGGCCATATCTAATTCAAGTCTGCTCAGGAAACTGACAAGAACAGTATTTCCTCTTCAGTCCAATACACTGTACTTGATTGGAAAAGACGAAAGTGCTATTTGCACTGTGTATGGCAATGGGAGCACAATAGTGACTCTTCTTACCAGAAAACAACTCTTGCTCTTAGGACCAGAAATTGCATGTGATTCAACTCCATTTAGGACTGGGAAGCAAATGCTAGCTCGCCTTACACTAAACACACTCGGCTTTTGAGAAAAGAGCACTCATCTACTCTACTGTGTTTCCTATGGGGTCCGAACAGTGAGCTTGCTGAGTACAAAAGAACTGTGCTTCCTACACACATGGGCCATATCTAGTTCAACTCTGCTTAGGAACCTGACAAGAACAGTAGATCCTCTTCAGTCCAATACACTGTACATGCTGGGAACAGAGGCCAGTGCTATTTGCCCTGAGTATGACAATGGGAGCGCAATAGTGACTCCTATTACCAGAAAAAACTCTTGCTCGTAGGACCAGAAATTGCATGTGATTCAACTCCATTTAGGACTGGGAAACAAAGGCTAGCTCGCCTTACAAGAAACACACTCTGCTTTTGAGAATAGAGCACTCTTCTACTCTACTGTGTTTCCTATAGGGCCAGAACAGTGAGCTTGCTCAGAACAAAAGAACTGTGCTTCCTACACACACGGGTCATATCCAGTTCAATTCTGCTTAGGAAACTGACAAGAGCAGTAGAACCTCTTCAGTCCAATACACTGTACATGCTGTGAACAGACGCCAGTGCTATTTGCACTTTGTATGGCAATGGGAGTGCAATAGTGACTCTTCCTACCAGAAAACATCCCTTGCTCGTAGGACCAGAAACTGCATGTGATTCAACTCCATGTAGGACTGGGAAACAAACGCTAGCTCGCCTTACAAGAAACACACTCTGCTTTTGAGAAAAGAGCACTCTTCTACTCTACTGTGTTTCCTAAGGGGTCCAAACAGTGAGCTTGCTCAGAACAAATGAACTGTGCTTCCTACATACACGGGCCATATCTAGTTCAATTCTGCTTAGGAAACTGACAAGAACAGTAGATCCTCTTCAGTCCAATACACTGAACATGCTGGGTACAGACGCCAGTGCTATTTGCACAGTGTATGGCAATGGGAGCGCAATAGTGACTCTTCTTACCAGAAAACAACTCTTGCTCGTAGGACCAGAAACTGCATGTGATTCAACTCCATTTAGGGCTGGGAAACAAACGCTAGCTCGCCTTACAAGAAACACACTCTGCTTTTAAGAAAAGAGCACTCATCTACTCTACTGTGTTTTCTATGGGGTCCAAACAGTGAGCTTGCTCAGAACAAAAGAACTGTGCTTCACACACACGGGCCATATCTAGTTCAATTCTGCTTAGGAAACTGACAAGAACAGTAGCTCCTCTTCAATCCAATAAACTGTACTTGCTGGGAACAGACGCGAGGGCTATTTGCATTGTGTATGGCAAAGGGAGCGCAATAGTGACTCTTCTAACCAGAAAAGAGCTCTTGCTCGTAGGACCAGAAACTGCATGTGTATTTCAACTCCATTTAGGACTGGGAAACAAACGCTAGGTCGCCTTACAAGAAACACACTCTGCTTTTGAGAAAAGAGCACTCTACTACTCTACTGTGTTTTCTATGGGGTCCGAACAGTGAGCTTGCTGAGAACAAAAGAACTGTGCTTCCTACACACACGGGCCATATCTAGTTCAACTCTGCTTAGGAAACTGACAAGAACAGTAGCTCCTCTTCAGTCCAATACACTGTACTTGCTGGGAACAGACGCGAGGGCTATTTGCACTGTGTATGGAAAAGGGAGTGCAATAGTGACTCTTCTTACCAGAAAACAACTCTTGCTCGTAGGACCAGAAACTGCATGTGTATTTCATCTCCATTTAGGACTGAGAAACAAACTCTCGCTCGCCTTACAAGAAACACACTCTTCTTTTGAGAAAAATGCACTCTTCTACTCTACTGTGTTTCCTATGGGGTTCGAAATGTGAGCTTGCTCAGAACAAAAGAACTGTGCTTCCTACACACACAGGCCATATCTTGTTCAATTCTGCTTAGGAAACTGACAAGAACAGTAGAACCTCTTCAGTCCAATAGACTGTACATGCTGGGAAGAGACGCCAGTGCTATTTGCACTGTGTGTGACAATGGGAGCGCAATAGTTACTCTTCTTACCAGAAAACAACTCTTGCTCGTAGGACCAGAAACTGCATGTGACTCAACTCCATTTAGGACTGGGAAACAAACTCTACCTCGCCTTACAAGAAACACACTCTGCTTTTGAGAAAAGAGCACTCTTCTACTCTACTGTGTTTCCTATGGGGTCCAAACAGTGAGCTTGCTCAGAACAAAAGAACTGTGCTTCCTACACACACGGGCCATATCTAGTTCAACTCTGCTCAGGAAACTGACAAGAAGAGTATCTCCTCTTCAGTCCAATACACTGTACTTGATTGGAAGAGACGCAAGTGCTATTTGCACTGTGTATGGCAATGGGAGCGCAATAGTGACTCTTCTTACCAAAAAACAACTCTACTCGTAGGAACAGAAACTGCATGTGATTCAACTTCATTTACGACTGGGAAACTAAAGCTAGCTCGCCTTACAAGAAACACACTCTGCTTTTGAGAAAAGAGTACTCTTCTACTCTACTGTGTTTCCTATGGGGTCCGAACAGTGAGCTTGTTCAGAACAAATGAACTGTGCTTATACACACACGGGACATATCTAGTTCAAGTCTGCTTAGGAAACTGACAAGAACAGTAGCTCCTCTTCAATCAAATACACTGTACTTGCTGAGAGCAGACGCGAGTGCTATTTGCACTGTGTATGGCAATGGGAGCACAATAGTGACTCTTCTTACCAGTAAACAACTCTTGCTCTTAGGACCAGAAACTGCATGTGATTCAACTCCATTTAAGACTCGGAAGCAAACGCTGGGTCGCCTTACACTAAAAACACTCGGCTTTTGAGAAAAGAGCACTCATCTACTCTACAGTTTTTCCGATGGGGTCCGAACAGTGAGCTTGCTCAGAACAAAAGAACTGTGCTTCTTACACACACGGGCCATATCTAGTTCAACTCTGCTTAGGAAACTGACGAGAACAGTAGCTCCTCTTCAGTCCAATACACTGTACTTGCTGGAAACAGACGCGAATGCTATTTGCACTGTGTATGGCAATGAGAGCGCAATAGTCACTTTCCTTACCAGAAAACAACTCTTGCTCGTAGGAACGGAACCTGCATGTGATTCAACTCCATTTAGGACTGGGAAACAAACGCTAGCTCACCTTACAAGAAACACACTCTGCTTTTGAGGAAAGAGCACGCTTCTACTCTACTGTGTTTCCTTTAGGGCCAGAACAGTGAGCTTGCTGAGTACAAAAGAACTGCGCTTCCTACACACATGGGCCATATCTAGTTCAACTCTACTTAGGAACCTGACAAGAACAGTAGATCCTCTTCAGTCCAATACACTGTACATGCTGGGAACAGAGGCCAGTGCTATTTGCCCTGAGTATGACAATGGGAGCGCAATAGTGACTCTTTTACCAGAAAAAACTCTTGCTCATAGGACCAGAAACTGCATGTGATTCAACTCCATTTAGGACTGGGAAACAAACGCTAGCTCGCGTTACAAGAAACACACTCTGCTTTTGAGAAAAGAGCACTCTTCTACTCTTCTGTGTTTCCTATAGGGCCAGAACAGTGAGCTTGCTCAGAACAAAAGAACTGTGCTTCCTACACACACGGGCCATATCGAGTTCAACTCTGCGGAGGAAACTGACAAGAACAGTAGATCCTCTTCAGTCCAATACACTGTACAGGATGGGAACAGACGCCAGTGCTATTTGCCCTGTGTATGGCAATGGGAGCGCAATAGTGACTCTTCTTACCAGAAAACAACTCTTGCTTGTAGGACCAGAAACTGCATGTGATTCAACTCCATTTAGGTCTGGGAAGCAAACGCTATCTTGCCTTACAAGAAACACACTCTGCTTTTGAGAAAAGAGCACTCTTCTACTCTACTGTGTTTCCTATAGGGCCAGAAGAGTGAGCTTGCTCAGAACAAAAGAACTGTGCTTCCTACACACATGGCCGTATCTAGTTCAATTGTGCTTAGGAAACTGACAAGAACAGTAGATCCTCTTCAGTCCAATACACTGTACATGCTGGGAACAGACGCCAGTGCTATTTGCCCTGTGTATGACAATGGGAGCACAATTGTGACTTTCCTTACCAGAAAACAACTCTTGCTCGTATGTAGAGAAACTGCATGTGATTCAACTCCATTTAGGACTGGGAAACAAACGCTATCTCGCCTTACAAGAAACACACTCTGCTTTTGAGAAAAGAGCACTCATCTACTCTACTGTGTTTCCTATAGGGCCAGAAAGTTAGTTTGCTCAGAACAAAAGAACTGTGCTTCCTATACACACGGGCCATATCTAGTTCAAGTCTGCTCAGGAAACTGACAAGAACAGTATTTCCTCTTCAGTCCAATACACTGTACTTGATTGGAACAGACGCAAGTGCTATTTGCACTGTGTATGGCAATGGGAGCGCAATAGTGACTCTTCTTACCAGAAAACAACTCTTGCTCTTAGGACAAGAAACTGCATGTGATTCAACTCCATTTAGGACTGGGAAGCAAACGCTAGGTCGCCTTATACTAAACACACTCGGCTTTTGAGAAAAGAGCACTCATCTACTCTACTGTGTTTCCTATGGGGTCCGAACAGTGAGCTTGCTGAGTACAAAAGAACTGTGCTTCCTACACACATGGGCCATATCTAGTTCAACTCTGCTTAGGAACCTGACAAGAACAGTAGATCCTCTTCAGTCCAATACACTGTACATGCTGGGAACAGAGGCCAGTGCTATTTGCCCTGAGTATGACAATGGGAGCGCAATAGTGACTCTTATTACCAGAAAAAACTCTTGCTCGTAGGACCAGAAACTGCATGTGATTCAACTCCATTTAGGACTGGGAAACAAACGCTAGCTTGCCTTACAAGAAACACACTCTGCTTTTGAGAATAGAGCACTCTTCTACTCTACTGTGTTTCCTATAGGGCCAGAACAGTGAGCTTGCTCAGAACAAAAGAACTGTGCTTCCTACACACACGGGTCATATCTTGTTCAATTCTGCTTAGGAAACTGACAAGAACAGTAGATCCTCTTCAGTCCAATACACTGTACATGCTGTGTACAGACGCCAGTGCTATTTGCACTGTGTATGGCAATGGGAGCGCAATAGTGACTCTTCCTACCAGAAAACATCCCTTGCTCGTAGGACCAGAAACTGCATGTGATTCAACTCCATGTAGGACTGGGAAACAAACTCTAGCTCGCCTTACAAGAAACACACTCTGCTTTTGAGAAAAGAGCACTCTTCTACTCTACTGTGTTTCCTAAGGGGTCCAAATAGTTAGCTTGCTCAGAACAAAAGAACTGTGCTTCCTACATACACGGGCCATATCTAGTTCAATTCTGCTTAGGAAACTGACAAGAACAGTAGATCCTCTTCAGTCCAATACACTGTACATGCTGGGTACAGACGCCAGTGCTATTTGCACAGTGTATGGCAATGGGAGCACAATAGTGACTCTTCTTACCAGAAAACAACTCTTGCTCGTAGGACCAGAAACTGCATGTGATTCAACTCCATTTAGGACTGGGAAACAAACGCTAGCTCGCCTTACAAGAAACACACTCTGCTTTTAAGAATAGAGCACTCATCTACTCTACTGTGTTTCCTATGGGGTCCAAACAGTGAGCTTGCTCATAACAAAAGAACTTTGCTTCCTACACACACTGGCCATATCTAGTTCAATTCTGCTTAGGAAACTAACAAGAACACTAGCTCCTCTTCAGTCCAATACACTGTACTTGCTGGGAACAGACGCAAGTGCTATTTGCACTGTTTATGGCAATGGGAGCGCAATAGTAACTTTCCTTACCAGATAAAAACTCTTGCTCGTAGGAACGGAAACTGCATGTGATTCAACTCCATTTAGGACTGCAAAATAAAGGCTAGCTCCCCTTACAAAAAACACACTCTGTTTTTGAGGAAAGAGCACTCTTCTACTCTACTGTGTTTTTTATAGGGCCAGAACAGTGAGCTTGCTGAGTACAAAAGAACTGAGCTTCCTGCACACATGGGCCATATCTAGTTCAACTCTGCTTAGGAAACTGACAAGAACAGTAGCTCCTCTTCAGTCCAATACACTGTACTTGCTGGGAACAGACGCGAGGGCTATTTGCATTGTGTATGGCAAAGGGAGCGCAATAGTGACTCTTCTAACCAGAAAACAACTCTTGTACGTAGGACCAGAAACTGCTTGTGTATTTCAACTCCATTTAGGACTGGGAAACAAACGCTAGCTCGCCTTACAAGAAACACACTCTGCTTTTGAGAAAAGAGCACTCTTCTACTCTTCTGTGTTTCCTATAGGGCCAGAACAGTGAGCTTGCTCAGAACAAAAGAACTGTGCTTCCTACACACACGGGCCATATCGAGTTCAACTCTGCGGAGGAAACTGACAAGAACAGTAGATCCTCTTCAGTACAATACACTGTACAGGATGGGAACAGACGCCAGTGCTATTTGCCCTGTGTATGACAATTCGAGCGCAATAGTGACTCTTCTTACCAGAAAACAACTCTTGCTTGTAGGACCAGAAACTGCATGTGATTCAACTCCATTTAGGTCTGGGAAGCAAACGCTATCTTGCCTTACAAGAAACACACTCTGCTTTTGAGAAAAGAGCACTCTTCTACTCTACTGTGTTTCCTAAAGGGCCAGAAGAGTGAGCTTGCTCAGAACAAAAGAAATGTGCTTCCTACACACATGGTCGTATCTAGTTCAATTGTGCTTAGGAAACTGACAAGAACAGTAGATCCTCTTCAGTCCAATACACTGTACATGCTGGGAACAGACGCCAGTGCTATTTACCCTGTGTATGACAATGGGAGCGCAATTGTGACTTTCCTTACCAGAAAACAACTCTTGCTCGTACGTAGAGAAACTGCATGTGATTCAACTCCATTTAGGACTGGGAAACAAACGCTATCTCGCCTTACAAGAAACACACTCTGCTTTTGAGAAAAGAGCACTCATCTTCTCTACTGTGTTTCCTATAGGGCCAGAAAGTTAGTTTGCTCAGAACAATAGAACTGTGCTTCCTATTCACACGGGCCATATCTAGTTCAAGTCTGCTCAGGAAACTGACAAGAACAGTATTTCCTCTTCAGTCCAATACACTGTACTTGTTGGAACAGACGCAAGTGCTATTTGCACTGTGTATGGCAATGGGAGCGCAATAGTGACTCTTCTTGCCAGAAAACAACTTTTGCTCTTAGGACCAGAAACTGCATGTGATTCAACTCCATTTAGGACTGGGAAGCAAACGCTAGGTCGCCTTACACTAAACACACTCGGCTTTTGAGAAAAGAGCACTCATCTACTCCACTGTGTTTCCTATGGGGTCCGAACAGTGAGCTTGCTGAGTACAAAAGAACTGTGCTTCCTACACACATGGGCCATATCTAGTTCAACTCTGCTTAGGAACCTGACAAGAACAGTAGATCCTCTTCAGTCCAATACACTGTACATGCTGGGAACAGAGGCCAGTGCTATTTGCCCTGAGTATGTCAATGGGAGCGCAATAGTGACTCTTATTACCAGAAAAAACTCTTGCTCGTAGGACCAGAAACTGCATGTGATTCAACTCCATTTAGGACTGGGAAACAAACACTAGCTTGCCTTACAAGAAACACACTCTGCTTTTGAGAATAGAGCACTCTTCTACTCTACTGTGTTTCCTATAGGGCCAGAACAGTGAGCTTGCTCAGAACAAAAGAACTGTGCTTCCTACACACACGGGCCATATCTAGTTCAACTCTGCTTAGGAACCTGACAAGAACAGTAGATCCTCTTCAGTCCAATACACTGTACATGCTGGGTACAGACGCCAGTGCTATTTGCACAGTGTATGGCAATGGGAGCGCAATAGTGACTCTTCTTACCAGAAAACAACTCTTGCTCGTAGGACCAGAAACTGCATGTGATTCAACTCCACTTAGGACTGGGAAACAAACGCTAGCTCGCCTTACAAGAAACACACTCTGCTTTTAAGAAAAGAGCACTCATCTACTCTACTGTGTTTCCTATGGGGTCCAAACAGTGAGCTTGCTCAGAACAAAAGAACTGTGCTCCCTACACACACGGGCCATATCTAGTTCAATTCTGCTTAGGAAACTAACAAGAACACTAGCTCCTCTTCAGTCCAATACACTGTACTTGCTGGGAACAGACGCAAGTGCTATTTGCACTGTGTATGGCATACGAGCACAATAGTGACTTTCCTTACCAGAAAACAACTATTGCTCATAGGAACGAAAACTGCATGTGATTAAAATCCATTTAGGACTGCAAAAAAACGCTAGCTCGCCTTACAAAAAACACACTCTGCTTTTGAGGAAAGAGCACTCTTCTACTCTACTGTGTTTCCTATAGGGCTAGAACAGTGAGCTTGCTGAGTACAAAAGAACTGTGCTTCCTACACACATGGGCCATATCTAGTTCAACTCTGCTTAGGAAACTGACAAGAACATTAGCTCCTCTTCATTCCAATACACTGTACTTGCTGGGAACAGACGCGAGGGCTATTTGCTCTGTGTATGGCAAAGGGAGCACAATAGTGACTCTTCTTACCAGAAAACAACTCTTGCTCGTAGGACCAGAAACTGCATGTGTATTTCAACTCCATTTAGGACTGGGAAACAAACGCTAGATGGCCTTACAAGAAACACACTCTGCTTTTGAGAAAAATGCACTCTTCTACTCTGCTGTGTTTCCTAAGGGGTCCGAACAGTGAGCTAGCTCAGAACAAAAGAACTATGCTTCCTACACACATGGCCGTATCTAGTTCAATTGTGCTTAGGAAACTGACAAGAACAGTAGATCCTCTTCAGTCCAATACACTGTACATGCTGGGAACAGACGCCAGTGCTATTTGCCCTGAGTATGACAATGGGAGCACAATTGTGACTTTCCTTACCAGAAAACAACTCTTGCTTGTACGTCCAGAAACTGCATGTAATTCAACGCCATTTAGGACTGGGAAACAAACGGTATCTCACCTTACAAGAAACACACTCTGCTTTTGAGAAAAGAGCACTCATCTACTCTACTGTGTTTCCTAAAGGGCCAGAAAGTTAGTTTGCTCAGAACAAAAGAACTGTGCTTCCTATACACACGGGCCATATCTAGATCAACTCTGCTCAGGAAACTGACAAGAACAGTATCTCCTCTTCAGTCCAATACACTGTACTTGATTGGAACAGACGCAGGTGCTATTTGCACTGTGTATGGCAATGGGAGCGCAATAGTGACTCTTCTCACCAAAAAACAACTTTACTCATAGGAACAGAAACTGCATGTGATTCAACTTCATTTAGGAGTGGGAAACAAAAGCTAGCTCGCCTTACAAGAAACACACTCTGCTTTTGAGAAAAGAGTACTCTTCTACTCTACTGTGTTTCCTATGGGGTCCGAACCGTGAGCTTGCTCAGAACAAATGAACTGTGCTTCCTACACACACGGGCCATACCTAGTTCAAGTCTGCTTAGGAAACTGACAAGAACAGTAGCTCCTCTTCAATCATATACACTGTACTTGCTGAGAGCAGACGCGAGTGCTATTTGCAATGTGTATGGCAATGGGAGCACAATAGTGACTCTGCTTACCAGAAAACAACACTTGCTCGTAGGACCAGAAACTGCATGTGATTCAACTCCATTTAGGACTGGGAAACAAACGCTAGCTTGCCTTACAAGAAACACACTCTGCTTTTGAGAATAGAGCCCTCTTCTACTCTACTGTGTTTCCTATAGGGCCAGAACAGTGAGCTTGCTCAGAACAAAAGAACTGTGCTTCGTACACTCACGCGCCATATCTAGTTCAATTCTGCTTAGGAAACTGACAAGAACACTAGCTCCTCTTCAGTCCAATACACTGTACTTGCTGGGAACAGACGCGAGTGCTATTTGCACTGTGTATGGCAATGGGAGCGCAATAGTGACTTTCCTTACCAGGAAACAACTCTTGCTCGTAGGAACTGAAACTGCTTGTGATTCAACTCCATTTAGGACTGCGAAACAAAAGCTAGCTCGCCTTACAAAAAACACACTCTGTTTTTGAGGAAAGAGCACTCTTCTACTCTATTGTGTTTCCTGTATGGCCAGAACAGTGAGCTTGCTGAGTACAAAAGAACTGTGCTTCCTACACACATGGGCCATATCTAGTTCAACTCTGCTTAGGAAACAGACAAGAACAGTAGCTCCTCTTCAATCCAATAAACTGTACTTGATGGGAACAGACGCGAGGGCTATTTGCATTGTGTATGGCAAAGGGAGCGCAATAGTGACTCTTCTAACCAGAAAACAGCTCTTGCTCGTAGGACCAGAAACTGCATGTGTATTTCAACTCCATTTAGGACTGGGAAACAAACGCTAGGTCGCCTTACAAGAAACACACTCTGCTTTTGAGAAAAGAGCACTCTACTACTCTACTGTGTTTTCTATGGGGTCCGAACAGTGAGCTTGCTGAGAACAAAAGAACTGTGCTTCCTACACACACGGGCCATATCTAGTTCAACTCTGCTTAGGAAACTGACAAGAACAGTAGCTCCTCTTCAGTCCAATACACTGTACTTGCTGGGAACAGACGCGAGGGCTATTTGCACTGTGTATGGAAAAGGGAGTGCAATAGTGACTCTTCTTACCAGAAAACAACTCTTGCTCGTAGGACCAGAAACTGCATGTGTATTTCATCTCCATTTAGGACTGAGAAACAAACTCTCGCTCGCCTTACAAGAAACACACTCTTCTTTTGAGAAAAATGCACTCTTCTACTCTACTGTGTTTCCTATGGGGTCCGAACAGTGAGCTTGCTCAGAACAAAAGAACTGTGCTTATACACACAGGGGCCATATCTAGTTCAAGTCTGCTTAGGAAACTGACAAGAACAGTAGCTCCTCTTCAATCAAATACACTGTACTTGCTGAGAGCAGACACGAGTGCTATTTGCACTGTGTATGGCAATGGGAGCGCAATAGTGACTCTTCTTACCAGAAAACAACTCTTGCTCTTAGGACCAGAAACTGCATGTGATTCAACTCCATTTAAGACTGGGAAGCAAACGCTGGGTCACCTTACACTAAACACACTCGGCTTTTGAGAAAAGAGCACTCATCTACTCTACTGTTTTTCCTATGGGGTCCGAACAGTGAGCTTGCTCAGAACAAAAGAACTGTGCTTCTTACACACACGGGCCATATCTAGTTCAACTCTGCTTAGGAAACTGACGAGAACAGTAGCTCCTCTTCAGTCCAATACACTGTACTTGCTGGGAACAGACGCGAGTGCTATTTGCACTGTGTATGACAATTCGAGCGCAATAGTGACTTTCCTTACCAGAAAACAACTCTTGCTCGTAGGAACGGAAACTGCATGTGATTCAACTCCATTTAGGACTGGGAAACAAACGCTAGCTCGCCTTACAAGAAACACACTCTGCTTTTGAGGAAAGAGCACGCTTCTACTCTACTGTTTTTCCTATAGGGCCAGAACAGTGAGCTTGCTGAGTACAAAAGAACTGCGCTTCCTACACACAGGGGCCATATCTAGTTCAACTCTGCTTAGGAACCTGACAAGACAGTAGATCCTCTTCAGTCCAATACACTGTACATGCTGGGAACAGAGGCCAGTGCTATTTGCCCTGAGTATGACAATGGGAGCGCAATAGTGACTCTTATTACCAGAAAAAACTCTTGCTCATAGGACCAGAAACTGCATGTGATTCAACTCCATTTAGGACTGGGAAACAAACGCTAGCTCGCCTTACAAGAAACACACTCTGCTTTTGAGAAAAGAGCACTCTTCTACTCTTCTGTGTTTCCTATAGGGCCAGAACAGTGAGCTTGCTCAGAACAAAAGAACTGTGCTTCCTACACACACGGGCCATATCGAGTTCAACTCTGCAGAGGAAACTGACAAGAACAGTAGATCCTCTTCAGTCCAATACACTGTACAGGCTGGGAACAGACGCCAGTGCTATTTGCCCTGTGTATGACAATTCGAGCGCAATAGTGACTCTTCTTACCAGAAAACAACTCTTGCTTGTAGGACCAGAAACTGCATGTGATTCAACTCCATTTAAGTCTGGGAAGCAAACGCTATTTGCCTTACAAGAAACACACTCTGCTTTTGAGAAAAGAGCACTCTTCTACTCTACTGTGTTTCCTATAGGGCCAGAACAGTGAGCTTGCTCAGAACAAAAGAACTGTGCTTCCTACACACATGGCCGTATCTAGTTCAATTGTGCTTAGGAAACTGACAAGAACAGTAGATCCTCTTCAGTCCAATACACTGTACATGCTGGGAACAGACGCCAGTGCTATTTGCCCTGTGTATGACAATGGGAGCGCAATTGTGAATTTCCTTACCAGAAAACAACTCTTGCTTGTACGTCCAGAAACTGCATGTGATTCAACTCCATTTAGGACTGGGAAACAAACGCTATCTCGCCTTACAAGAAACACACTCTGCTTTTGAGAAAAGAGCACTCATCTACTCTACTGTATTTCCTATAGGGCCAGAAAGTTAGTTTGCTCAGAACAAAAGAACTGTGCTTCCTATACACACGGTCCATATCTAGTTCAAGTATGCTCAGGAAACTGACAAGAACAGTATTTCCTCTTCAGTCCAATACACTGTTCTTGATTGGAACAGACGCAAGTGCTATTTGCACTGTGTATGACAATGGGAGCGCAATAGTGACTCTTCTTACCAGAAAACAACTCTTGCTCTTAGGACCAGAAACTGCATGTGATTCAACTCCATTTAGGACTGGGAAGCAAACGCTAGGTCGCCTTACACTAAACACACTCGGCTTTTGAGAAAAGAGCACTCATCTACTCTACTGTGTTTCCTATGGGGTCCGAACAGTGAGCTTGCTGAGTACAAAACAACTGTGCTTCCTACACACATGGGCCATATCTAGTTCAACTCTGCTTAGGAACCTGACAAGAACAGTAGATCCTCTTCAGTCCAATACACTGTACATGCTGGGAACAGAGGCCAGTGCTATTTGCCCTGAGTATGACAATGGGAGCGCAATAGTGACTCTTATTACCAGAAAAAACTCTTGCTCGTAGGACCAGAAACTGCATGTGATTCAACTCCATTTAGGACTGGGAAACAAACGCTAGCTCGCCTTACAAGAAACACACTCTGCTTTTGAGAATAGAGCACTCTTCTACTCTACTGTGTTTCCTATAAGGCCAGAACAGTGAGCTTGCTCAGAACAAAAGAACTGTGCCTCAAACACACACGGGTCATATCTTGTTCAATTCTGCTTAGGAAACTGACAAGAACAGTAGATCCTCTTCAGTCCAATACACTGTACATGCTGTGTACAGACGCCAGTGCTATTTGCACTGTGTATGGCAATGGGAGCACAATAGTGACTCTTCCTACCAGAAAACATCCCTTGCTCGTAGGACCAGAAACTGCATGTGATTCAACTCCATTTAAGACTGGGAAACAAACGCTAGCTCGCCTTACAAGAAACACACTCTGCTTTTAAGAAAAGAGCACTCATCTACTCTACTGTGTTTCCTATGGGGTCCAAACAGTGAGCTTGCTCAGAACAAAAGAACTGTGCTTCCTACACACGGGCCATATCTAGTTCAATTCTGCTTAGGAAACTAACAAGAACACTAGCTCCTCTTCAGTCCAATACACTGTACTTTCTGGGAACAGACGCAAGTGCTATTTGCACTGTGTATGGCAATGGGAGCACAATAGTGACTTTCCTTACCAGAAAAAAACTCTTGCTCGTAGGAACGGAAACTGCATGTGATTCAACTCCATTTAGGACTGCAAAACAAACGCTAGCTCGCCTTACAAAAAACACACTCTGCTTTTGAGGAAAGAGCACTCTTCTACTCTACTGTGTTTCCTATAGGGCCAGAACAGTGAGCTTGCTGAGAACAAAAGAACTGTGCTTCCTACACACATGGGACATATCTAGTTCAATTCTGCTTAGGAAACTGACAAGAACAGTAGATCCTCTTCAGTCCAATACACTGTACTTGCTGAGAACAGACGCGAGGGCTATTTGCACTGTGTATGGCAAAGGGAGCACAATAGTGACTCTTCTTACCAGAAAACAACTCTTGCTCGTAGGACCAGAAACTGCATGTGATTCAACTCCATTTAGGACTGGGAAACAAACGCTAGCTCGCCTTACAAGAAACACGCTCTGCTTTTGAGAATAGGGCACACATCTACTCTACTGTGTTTCCTATGGGATCCAAACAGTGAGCTTGCTCAGAACAAAAGAACTGTGCTTCCTACACACACGGGCCATATCTAGTTCAACTCTGCTTAGGAAACTGACAAAAACATTAGCTCCTCTTCAGTCCAATACACTGTACGTGCTGGGAACAGACGCGAGAGCTATTTGCACTGTGTATGGCAATGGGAGCACAATAGTGACTCTTCTTACCAGAAAACAACTCTTGCTCGTAGGACCAGAAACTGCATGTGATTCAACTCCATTTAGGACTGGGAAACAAACGCTAGCTCGCCATACAAGAAACACACTCTGATTTTGAGAAAAGAGCACTCTTCTACTCTACTGTGTCCTATGGGGTCCCAATAGTGAGCTTGCTCAGAACAAAAGAACTGTGCTTCCTACACACAAGGGCCATATCCAGTTCAATTCTGCTTAGAAACTCACAAGAACAGTAGCTCCTCTTCAGTCCAATACACTGTACTTGCTGGAAACAGACGCGAGTGCTATATGCACTGTGTATGGCAATGGGAGCTCAATAGTGACTTTCCTTACCAGAAAATAAATCTTGCTCGTAGGACCAGAAACTGCATGTGATTCAACTCCATTTAGCACTGCGAAACAAACGCTAGCTCGCCTTACAAAAAACACACTCTGCTTTTGAGGAAAGAGCACTCTTCTACTCTACTGTGTTTCCTATAGGGCCAGAACAGTGAGCTTGCTGAGTACAAAAGAACTGTGCTTCCTACACACATGGGCCATATCTAGTTCAACTCTGCTTAGGAACCTGACAAGAACAGTAGATCCTCTTTAGTCCAATACACTGTACATGCTGGGAACAGAGGCCAGTGCTATTGGCCCTGAGTATGACAATGGGAGCGCAATAGTGACTCTTATTACCAGAAAAAACTCTTGCTCGTAGGACCAGAAACTGCATGTGATTCAACTCCATTTAGGACTGGGAAACAAACGCTAGCTCGCCTTACAAGAAACACACTCTGCTTTTGAGAAAAATGCACTCTTCTACTCTACTGTGTTTCCTATGGGGTTCGAAATGTGAGCTTGCTCAGAACAAAAGAACTGTGCTTCCTACACACACGGGCCATATCTAGTTCAACTCTGCTTAGGAAACTGAAAAGAACAGAAGATCCTCTTCAGTCCAATACGCTGTACATGCTGGGTACAGACGCCAGTGCTATTTGCCCTGAGTATGACAATGGGAGCGCAATAGTGACTCTTATTACCAGAAAAAACTCTTGCTCGTAGGACCAGAAACTGCATGTGATTCAACTCCATTTAGGACTGGGAAACAAACGCTAGCTCGCCTTACAAGAAACACTATCTGCTTTTGAGAAAAATGCACTCTTCTACTCTACTGTGTTTCCTATGGGGTTCGAAATGTGAGCTTGCTCAGAACAAAAGAACTGTGCTTCCTACACACACGGGCCATATCTAGTTCAACTCTGCTTAGGAAACTGAAAAGAACAGAACATCCTCTTCAGTCCAATACGCTGTACATGCTGGGTACAGACGCCAGTGCTATTTACACTGTGTATGGCAATGGGAGCACAATAGTGACTCTTCTTACCAGAAAACAACTCTTGCTCGTAGGACCAGAACCTGGATGTGATTCAACTCCATTTAGGATTGGGAAACAAACGCTAGCTCGCCTTACAAGAAACACACTCTGCTTTTGAGAAAAGAGCACTCTTCTACTCTACTGTGTTTCCTATGGGATCCAAACAGTGAGCTTGCTCAGAACAAAAGAACTGTGCTTCCTACACACACGGGCCATATCTAGTTCAAATTTGCTTAGGAAACTGACAAGAACAGTAGCTCCTCTTCAGTCCAATACACTGTATTTGCTGGGAACAGACGCGAGGGCTATTTGCACTGTGTATGGAAATGGGAGCACAATAGTGACTTTCCTTACCAGAAAACAACTCTTGCTCATAGGAACTGAAACTGCATGTGATTCAACTCCATTAAGGACTGGGAAACAAACTCTAGCTGGCCTTACAAGAAACACACTCTGCTTTGGAGGAAAGAGCACTCTTCTAATCTACTGTGTTTCCTATAGGGCCAGAACAGTGAGCTTGCTGAGTACAAAAGAACTGTGCTTCCTACACACATGGGCCATATCTAGTTCAACTCTGCTTAGGAACCTGACAAGAACAGTAGATCCTCTTTAGTCCAGTACACTGTACATGCTAGGAACAGAGGCCAGTGCTATTTGCCCTGAGTATGACAATGGGAGCGCAATAGTGACTCTTATTACCAGAAAAAACTCTTGCTCGTAGGACCAGAAACTGCATGTGTATTTCAACTCCATTTAGGATTGGGAAACAAACACTAGCTGGCCTTACAAGAAACACACTCTGCTTTGGAGGAAAGAGCACTCTTCTAATCTACTGTGTTTCCTATAGGGCCAGAACAGTGAGCTTGCTGAGTACAAAAGAACTGTGCTTCCTACACACATGGGCCATATCTAGTTCAACTCTGCTTAGGAACCTGACAAGAACAGTAGATCCTCTTTAGTCCAGTACACTGTACATGCTGGGAACAGAGGCCAGTGCTATTTGCCCTGAGTATGACAATGGGAGCGCAATAGTGACTCTTATTACCAGAAAAAACTCTTGCTCGTAGGACCAGAAACTGCATGTGATTCAAATCCATTTAGGACTGGGTAACAAACGCTAGCTCGCCTTACAAGAAAAACAATCTGCTTTTGAGAAAAATGCACTCTTCTACTCTACTGTGTTTCCTATGGGGTTCAAAATGTGAGCTTGCTCAGAACAAAAGAACTGTGCTTCCTACACACACGGGCCATATCTAGTTCAACTCTGCTTAGGAAACTGAAAAGAACAGAACATCCTCTTCACTCCAATACGCTGTACATGCTGGGTACAGACGCCAGTGCTATTTGCACTGTGTATGGCAATGGGAGCGCAATAGTGTCTCTTCTTACCAGAAAACAACTCTTGCTCGTAGGACCAGAACCTGGATGTGATTCAACTCCATTTAGGATTGGGAAACAAACGCTAGCTCGCCTTACAAGAAACACACTCTGCTTTTGAGAAAAGAGCACTCTTCTACTCTACTGTGTTTCCTATGGGATCCAAACAGTGAGCTTGCTCAGAACAAAAGAACTGTGCTTCGTACACACACGGGCCATATCTACTTCAAATTTGCTTAGGAAACTGACAAGAACAGTAGCTCCTCTTCAGTCCAATACACTGTACTTGCTGGGAACAGACGCGAGGGCTATTTGCACTGTGTTTGTCAATGGGAGCGCAAGAGTTTACTTTCCTTACCAGAAAACAACTCTTGCTCATAGGAACGGAAACTGCATGTGATTCAACTCCATTTAGGACTGGGAAACAAACTCTAGCTGGACTTACAAGAAACACACTCTGCTTTGGAGGAAAGAGCACTCTTCTAATCTACTGTGTTTCCTATAGGGCCAGAACAGTGAGCTTGCTGAGTACAAAAGAACTGTGCTTCCTACACACATGGGCCATATCTAGTTCAACTCTGCTTAGGAACCTGACAAGAACAGTAGATCCTCTTTAGTCCAGTACACTGTACATACTAGGAACAGAGGCCAGTGCTATTTGCCCTGAGTATGACAATGGGAGCGCAATAGTGACTCTTATTACCAGAAAAAACTCTTGCTCGTAGGACCAGAAACTGCATGTGTATTTCAACTCCATTTAGGATTGGGAAACAAACACTAGCTGGCCTTACAAGAAACACACTCTGCTTTGGAGGAAAGAGCACTCTTCTAATCTACTGTGTTTCCTATAGGGCCAGAACAGTGAGCTTGCTGAGCACAAAAGAACTGTGCTTCCTACACACATGGGCCATATCTAGTTCAACTCTGCTTAGGAACCTGACAAGAACAGTAGATCCTCTTTAGTCCAGTACACTGTACATGCTGGGAACAGAGGCCTGTGCTATTTGCCCTGAGTTAGACAATGGGAGCGCAATAGTGACTCTTATTACCAGAAAAAACTCTTGCTCGTAGGACCAGAAACTGCATGTGATTCAAATCCATTTAGGACTGGGAAACAAACGCTAGCTCGCCTTACAAGAAAAACAATCTGCTTTTGAGAAAAATGCACTCTTCTACTCTACTGTGTTTCCTATGGGGTTCGAAATGTGAGCTTGCTAAGAACAAAAGAACTGTGCTTCCTACACACACAGGCCATATCTAGTTCAACTCTGCATAGGAAACTGAAAAGAACAGAAGATCCTCTTCAGTCCAATACGCTGTACATGCTGGGTACAGACGCCAGTGCTATTTGCACTGTGTATGGCAATGGGAGCGCAATAGTGACTCTTCTTACAAGAAAACAACTCTTGCTCGTAGGACCAGAAACTGCATGTGATTCAACTCCATTTAGGACTGGGAAAAAAACGCTAGCTCGCCTTACAAGAAACACACTCTGCTTTTGAGAAAAGAGCACTCTTCTACTCTACTGTGTTTCCTATGGGGTCCAAACAGTGAGCTTGCTCAGAACAAAAGAACTGTGCTTCCTACACACACGGGCCATATCTAGTTCAATTCTGCTTAGGAAACTGACAAGAACAGTAGCTCCTCTTCAGTCCAATAAACTGTACTTGCTGGGAACAGACGCGAGTGCTAACTGCACTGTGTATGGCAATGGGAGCGCAATAATGACTTTTCTTACCAGAAAACAACTCTTGCTCGTAGGAACGGAAACTGCATGTGATTCAACTCCATTTAGGACTGCGAAACAAACGCTAGCTTGCCTTACAAAAAACACACTCTGCTTTTGAGAATAGGGCACACATCTACTCTACTGTGTTTCCTATGGGGTCCAAACAGGGTGCTTGCTCAGAACAAAAGAACTGTGCTTCCTACACACACGGGTCATATCTAGTTCAACTCTGCTTAGGAAACTGACAAAAACAGTAGCTCCTCTTCAGTCAAATACACTGTACTTGCTGGGAAAAGACGTGAGGGCTATTTGCACTGTGTATGACAATGGGAGCACAATAGTGACTCCTCTTACCAGAAAACAACTCTTGCTCTTAGGACCAGAAACGGCATTTGAATCAATCCACTTAGGACTGGGAAACAAACGCTAGCTCGCCTTACAGGAAACACGCTCTGCTTTTGAGAATAGGGCACACATCTTCTCTACTGTGTTTCCTATGGGGTCCAAACAGTGAGCTTGCTCAAAACAAAAGAATTGTGCTTCCTACACACACGGGTCATATCTAGTTCAACTCTGCTTAGGAAACTGACAAGAACAGTAGCTCCTCTTCAGTCCAATACACTGTACTTGCTGGGAACAGACGCGAGTGCTATTTGCACTGTGTATGGCAATGGGAGCGCAATATTGACTTTCCTTACCAGAAAACAACTCTTGCTCATAGGACCAAAAACTGCATGTGATTCAACTCCATTTAGGACTGGGAAACAAACGCTAGCTCGCCTTACAAGAAACACACTCTGCTTTTGAGAAAAGAGCACAGTTCTACTCTACTGTGTTTTTTTTGGGGTCCGAACAGTGAGCTTGCTGAGAACAAAAGAACTGTGCTTCCTACACACGGGCCATATCTAGTTCAACTGTGCTTAGGAAACTGACAAGAACAGTAGCTCCTCTTCAGACCAATACACTGTACTTGCTGGAAACCGACGCGAGTGCTATTTGTACTGTGTATGGCAATGGGAGTGCAATAGTTACTCTTCTTACCAGAAAAAAACTCTTGCTCTTAGTACCAGAAACTGCATTTGTTACAATCCACTTAGGACTGGGAAATAAACGCTAGCTCGCCTTACAAGAAACACGCTCTGCTTTTGAGAAAAGAGCACTCTTCTACTCTACTGTGTTTCCAATAGGGCCAGAACAGTGACCTTGCTCAGAACAAAAGAACTGTGCTTCCTACACACACGGGCCATATCTAGTTCAATTCCGCTTTGTTAACTGACAAGAACAGTAGCTCCTCTTCAGTCCAATACACTGTACTTGTTGGACCAGGCGCGAGTACTATTTGCACGGGGTATGGCAAAGGGAGCACAATAGTGACTATTCTTACCAGAAAACAACTCTTGCTCTTAGTACCAGAAACTGCATTTGAATCAATCCACATAGGACTGGGAAACAAACGCTAGCTCGCCTTACAAGAAACATGCTCTGCTTTTGAGAATAGGGCACACATCTTCTCTACTGTGTTTCTTGTGGGGTCCAAACAGTGAGCTTGCTCAGAACAAAAGAATTGTGCTTCCTACACACACGGATCATATCTAGTTCAACTCTGCTTAGGAAACTGACAAGAACAGTAGCTCCTCTTCAGTCCCATACACTGTACTTGCTGGGAACAGACGCGAGTGCTATTTGTAGTGTGTATGGCAATGGGAGCGCAATATTGACTTTCCTTACCAGAAAACAACTCTTGCTCGTATGACCAAAAACTGCATGTGATTCAACTCCATTTAGGACTGGGAAACAAACGCTAGCTCGCCTTACAAAAAACACTCTCTGCTTTTGAGGAAAGAGCACTCTTATACTCTACTGTGTTTCCTATGGGGTTCGAAATGTGAGCTTGCTCAGAACAAAAGAACTGTGCTTCCTACACACACGGGCCATATCTAGTTCAATTCTGCTTAGGAAACTGACAAGAACAGTAGATCCTCTTCAGTCCAATACACTGTACTTGCTGGGAACAGACGCGAGGGCTATTTGCACTGTGTATGGCAAAGGGAGCACAATAGTGACTCTTCTTACCAGAAAACAACTCTTGCTCGTAGGACCAGAAACTGCATGTGTATTTCAACTCCATTTAGGACTGGGAAACAAACGCTAGCTGGCCTTACAAGAAACACACTCTGCTTTTGAGAAAAATGCACTCTTCTACTCTACTGTGTTTCCTATGGGGTCCCAACAGTGAGCTTGCTCAGAACAAAAGAACTGTGCTTCCTACACACGGGCCATATCTAGTTCAATTCTGCTTAGGAAACTGACAAGAACAGTAGCTCCTCTTCAGTCCAATACACTGTACTTGCTGGGAACAGACGCGAGGGCTATTTGCACTGTGTATGGCAAAGGGAGCGCAATAGTCACTCTTCTTACCAGAAAACAACTCTTGCTCGTAGGACCAGAAACTGCATGTGTATTTCATCTCCATTTAGGACTGGGAAACAAACGCTAGCTCGCCTTACAAGAAACACACTCTGCTTTTGAGTAAAATTCACTCTTCTACTCTACTGTGTTTCCTATGGGGTTCGAAATGTTAGCTTGCTCAGAACAAAAGAACTGTGCTTCCTACACACACGGCCATATCTTGTTCAATTCTGCTTAGGAAACTGACAAGAACAGTAGAACTTCTTCAGTCCAATAGACTGTACATGCTGGGAAGAGACGCCAGTGCTATTTGCCCTGTGTGTGACAATGGGAGCACAATAGGGACTCTTTATACCAGAAAACAACTCTTGCTCGTATGACCAGAAACTGCATGTGATTCAACTCCATTTAGGACTGGGAAACAAACGCTAGATCGCCTTACAAGAAACACACTCTGCTTTTGAGAAAAGAGCCCTCTTCTACTCTACTGTGTTTCCTATGGGGTTCGAACAGTGAGCTTGCTCAGAACAAAAGAACTGTGCTTCCTACACACACGGGCCATATCTAGTTCAACTCTGCTTAGGAAACTGACAAGAACAGTAGATCCTCTTCAGTCCAATACGCTGTACATGCTGGGTACAGACGCCAGTGCTATTTGCACTGTGTATGGCAATGGGAGTGCAATAGTGACTCTTCTTACCAGAAAACAACTCCTGCTCGTAGGACCAGAAACTGCATGTGATTCAACTTCATTTAGGACTGGGAAACAAAAGCTAGCTCGCCTTACAAGAAACACACTCTGTTTTTGCGAAAAGAGCACTCTTCTACTCTACTGTGTTTTCTATGGGGTCCAAACAGTGAGCTTGCTCAGAAGAAAAGAACTGTGCTTCCTACACACACGGGCCATATCTAGTTCAATTCTGCTTAGGAAACTGACAAGAACAGTAGCTCCTCTCCAGTCCAATACACTGTACATGCTGGGAACAGACGTGAGTGCTATTTGAACTGTGTATGGCAAAGGGAGTGCAATAGTGCCTTTCCTTACCAGAAAACAACTATTGCTCGTAGGAACGGAAACTGCATGTGATTCAAATCCATTTAGGACTGCAAAACAAACGCTAGCTCGCCTTACAAAAAACACACTCTGCTTTTGAGGAAAGAGCACTCTTCTACTCTACTGTGTTTCCTATAGGGCCAGAACAGTGAGCTTGCTGAGTACAAAAGAACTGTGCTTCCTAAACACATGGGACATATCTAGTTCAACTCTGCTTAGGAAACTGACAAGAACAGTAGATCCTCTTCAGTCCAATACACTGTACTTGCTGAGAACAGACGCGAGGGCTATTTGCACTGTGTATGGCAAAGGGAGCACAATAGTGACTCTTCTTACCAGAAAACAACTCTTGCTCGTAGGACCAGAAACTGCATGTGATTCAACTCCATTTAGGACTGGGAAACAAACGCTAGCTCGCCTTACAAGAAACACGCTCTGCTTTTGAGAATAGGGCACACATCTACTCTACTGTGTTTTCTATGGGATCCAAACAGTGAGCTTGCTCAGAACAAAAGAACTGTGCTCCCTACACACACGGGCCATATCTAGTTCAACTCTGCTTAGGAAACTGACAAAAACATTAGCTCCTCTTCAGTCCAATACACTGTACGTGCTGGGAACAGACGCGAGAGCTATTTGCACTGTGTATGGCAATGGGAGCACAATAGTGACTCTTCTTACCAGAAAACAACTCTTGCTCGTAGGACCAGAAACTGCATGTGATTCAACTCCATTTAGGACTGGGAAACAAACGCTAGCTCGCCATACAAGAAACACACTCTGATTTTGAGAAAAGAGCACTCTTCTACTCTACTGTGTCCTATGGGGTCCCAATAGTGAGCTTGCTCAGAACAAAAGAACTGTGCTTCCTACACACAAGGGCCATATCCAGTTCAATTCTGCTTAGAAACTCACAAGAACAGTAGCTCCTCTTCAGTCCAATACACTGTACTTGCTGGAAACAGACGCGAGTGCTATATGCACTGTGTATGGCAATGGGAGCTCAATAGTGACTTTCCTTACCAGAAAATAAATCTTGCTCGTAGGACCAGAAACTGCATGTGATTCAACTCCATTTAGCACTGCGAAACAAACGCTAGCTCGCCTTACAAAAAACACACTCTGCTTTTGAGGAAAGAGCACTCTTCTACTCTACTGTGTTTCCTATAGGGCCAGAACAGTGAGCTTGCTGAGTACAAAAGAACTGTGCTTCCTACACACATGGGCCATATCTAGTTCAACTCTGCTTAGGAACCTGACAAGAACAGTAGATCCTCTTTAGTCCAATACACTGTACATGCTGGGAACAGAGGCCAGTGCTATTGGCCCTGAGTATGACAATGGGAGCGCAATAGTGACTCTTATTACCAGAAAAAACTCTTGCTCGTAGGACCAGAAACTGCATGTGATTCAACTCCATTTAGGACTGGGAAACAAAAGCTAGCTCGCCTTACAAGAAACACACTCTGCTTTTGAGAAAAATGCACTCTTCTACTCTACTGTGTTTCCTATGGGGTTCGAAATGTGAGCTTGCTCAGAACAAAAGAACTGTGCTTCCTACACACACGGGCCATATCTAGTTCAACTCTGCTTAGGAAACTGAAAAGAACAGAAGATCCTCTTCAGTCCAATACGCTGTACATGCTGGGTACAGACGCCAGTGCTATTTGCCCTGAGTATGACAATGGGAGCGCAATAGTGACTCTTATTACCAGAAAAAACTCTTGCTCGTAGGACCAGAAACTGCATGTGATTCAACTCCATTTAGGACTGGGAAACAAACGCTAGCTCGCCTTACAAGAAACACTATCTGCTTTTGAGAAAAATGCACTCTTCTACTCTACTGTGTTTCCTATGGGGTTCGAAATGTGAGCTTGCTCAGAACAAAAGAACTGTGCTTCCTACACACACGGGCCATATCTAATTCAACTCTGCTTAGGAAACTGAAAAGAACAGAACATCCTCTTCAGTCCAATACGCTGTACATGCTGGGTACAGACGCCAGTGCTATTTACACTGTGTATGGCAATGGGAGCACAATAGTGACTCTTCTTACCAGAAAACAACTCTTGCTCGTAGGACCAGAACCTGGATGTGATTCAACTCCATTTAGGATTGGGAAACAAACGCTAGCTCGCCTTACAAGAAACACACTCTGCTTTTGAGAAAAGAGCACTCTTCTACTCTACTGTGTTTCCTATGGGATCCAAACAGTGAGCTTGCTCAGAACAAAAGAACTGTGCTTCCTACACACACGGGCCATATCTAGTTCAAATTTGCTTAGGAAACTGACAAGAACAGTAGCTCCTCTTCAGTCCAATACACTGTATTTGCTGGGAACAGACGCGAGGGCTATTTGCACTGTGTATGGAAATGGGAGCGCAATAGTGACTTTCCTTACCAGAAAACAACTCTTGCTCATAGGAACTGAAACTGCATGTGATTCAACTCCATTAAGGACTGGGAAACAAACTCTAGCTGGCCTTACAAGAAACACACTCTGCTTTGGAGGAAAGAGCACTCTTCTAATCTACTGTGTTTCCTATAGGGCCAGAACAGTGAGCTTGCTGAGTACAAAAGAACTGTGCTTCCTACACACATGGGCCATATCTAGTTCAACTCTGCTTAGGAACCTGACAAGAACAGTAGATCCTCTTTAGTCCAGTACACTGTACATGCTAGGAACAGAGGCCAGTGCTATTTGCCCTGAGTATGACAATGGGAGCGCAATAGTGACTCTTATTACCAGAAAAAACTCTTGCTGGTAGGACCAGAAACTGCATGTGTATTTCAACTCCATTTAGGATTGGGAAACAAACACTAGCTGGCCTTACAAGAAACACACTCTGCTTCGGAGGAAAGAGCACTCTTCTAATCTACTGTGTTTCCTATAGGGCCAGAACAGTGAGCTTGCTGAGTACAAAAGAACTGTGCTTCCTACACACATGGGCCATATCTAGTTCAACTCTGCTTAGGAACCTGACAAGAACAGTAGATCCTCTTTAGTCCAGTACACTGTACATGCTGGGAACAGAGGCCAGTGCTATTTGCCCTGAGTATGACAATGGGAGCGCAATAGTGACTCTTATTACCAGAAAAAACTCTTGCTCGTAGGACCAGAAACTGCATGTGATTCAAATCCATTTAGGACTGGGTAACAAACGCTAGCTCGCCTTACAAGAAAAACAATCTGCTTTTGAGAAAAATGCACTCTTCTACTCTACTGTGTTTCCTATGGGGTTCAAAATGTGAGCTTGCTCAGAACAAAAGAACTGTGCTTCCTACACACACGGGCCATATCTAGTTCAACTCTGCTTAGGAAACTGAAAAGAACAGAACATCCTCTTCACTCCAATACGCTGTACATGCTGGGTACAGACGCCAGTGCTATTTGCACTGTGTATGGCAATGGGAGCGCAATAGTGTCTCTTCTTACCAGAAAACAACTCTTGCTCGTAGGACCAGAACCTGGATGTGATTCAACTCCATTTAGGATTGGGAAACAAACGCTAGCTCGCCTTACAAGAAACACACTCTGCTTTTGAGAAAAGAGCACTCTTCTACTCTACTGTGTTTCCTATGGGATCCAAACAGTGAGCTTGCTCAGAACAAAAGAACTGTGCTTCGTACACACACGGGCCATATCTACTTCAAATTTGCTTAGGAAACTGACAAGAACAGTAGCTCCTCTTCAGTCCAATACACTGTACTTGCTGGGAACAGACGCGAGGGCTATTTGCACTGTGTTTGTCAATGGGAGCGCAAGAGTTTACTTTCCTTACCAGAAAACAACTCTTGCTCATAGGAACGGAAACTGCATGTGATTCAACTCCATTTAGGACTGGGAAACAAACTCTAGCTGGACTTACAAGAAACACACTCTGCTTTGGAGGAAAGAGCACTCTTCTAATCTACTGTGTTTCCTATAGGGCCAGAACAGTGAGCTTGCTGAGTACAAAAGAACTGTGCTTCCTACACACATGGGCCATATCTAGTTCAACTCTGCTTAGGAACCTGACAAGAACAGTAGATCCTCTGTAGTCCAGTACACTGTACATGCTAGGAACAGAGGCCAGTGCTATTTGCCCTGAGTATGACAATGGGAGCGCAATAGTGACTCTTATTACCAGAAAAAACTCTTGCTCGTAGGACCAGAAACTGCATGTGATTCAACTCCATTTAGGACTGGGAAACAAACGCTAGCTCGCCTTACAAGAAACACACTCTGCTTTTGAGAAAAATGCACTTTTCTACTCTACTGTGTTTCCTATAGGGCCAGAACAGTGAGCTTGTTCAGAACAAAAGAACTGTGCTTTCTACACACACGGGCCATATCTAGTTCAACTCTGCATAGGAAACTGAAAAGAACAGAAGATCCTCTTCAGTCCAATACACTGTACATGCTGGGTACAGACGCCAGTGCTATTTGCACTGTGTATGGCAATGGGAGCGCAATAGTGACTCTTCTTACCAGAAAACAACTCTTGCTCGTAGGACCAGAAACTGCATGTGATTCAACTCCATTTAGGACTGCGAAACAAACGCTAGCTCGCCTTAAAAAAAACACACTCTGCTTTTGAGAATAGGGCACACATCTACTCTACTGTGTTTCCTATGGGGTCCAAACAGTGAGCTTGCTCAGAACAAAAGAACTGTGCTTCCTACACACACGGGTCATATCTAGTTCAACTCTGCTTAGGAAACTGACAAAAACAGTAGCTCCTCTTCAGTCCAATACACTGTACTTGCTGGGAACAGACGCGAGTGCTAATTGCACTGTGTATGGCAATGGGAGCGCAATAGTGACTTTCCTTACCAGAAAACAACTCTTGCTCGTAGGAATGGAAACTGCATGTGATTCAACTCCATTTAGGACTGCGAAACAAACGCTAGCTCGCCTTACAAAAAACACACTCTGCTTTTGAGAATAGGGCACACATCTACTCTACTGTGTTTCCTATGGTGCCCAAACAGTGTGCTTGCTCAGAACAAAAGAACTGTGCTTCCTACACACACGGGTCATATCTAGTTCAACTCTGCTTAGGAAACTGACAAAAACAGTAGCTCCTCTTCAGTTAAATACACTGTACTTGCTGGGAACAGACGCGAGGGCTATTTGCACTGTGTATGACAATGGGAGCACAATAGTGACTCCTCTTACCAGAAAACAACTCTTGCTCTTAGGACCAGAAACGGCATTTGAATCAATCCACTTAGGACTGGGAAACAAACGCTAGCTCGCCTTACAAGAAACACACTCTGCTTTTGAGAAAAGAGCACTCTTCTACTCTACTGTGTTTTCTATGTGGTCCGAACAGTGAGCTTGCTGAGAACAAAAGAACTGTGCTTCCTACACACACGGTCCATATCTAGTTCAACTCTGCTTAGGAAACTGACAAGAACAGTAGCTCCTCTTCAGACCAATACACTGTACTTGCTGGAAACCGATGCGAGTGCTATTTGTACTGTGTATGGCAATGGGAGTGCAATAGTGACTCTTCTTACCAGAAAACAACTCTTGCTCGTAGGACCAGAAACTGCATGTGATTCAACTAGATTTAGGACTGGGAAACAAACGCTAGCTCACCATACAAGAAACACACTCTGCTTTTGAGAAAAGAGCACTCTTCTACTCTACTGTGTTTCCTATGGGGTCCAAACAGTGAGCTTGCTCAGAACAAAAGAACTGTGCTTCCTACACACCGACCATATCTAGTTCAATTCTGCTTAGGAAACTGACAAGAACAGTAGCTCCTCTTCACTCCAATACACTGTACTTGCTGGGAACAGACGCGAGTGCTAATTGCACTGTGTATGGCAACGGGAGCGCAATAGTGACTTTCCTTACCAGAAAACAACTCTTGCTCATAGGAAAGGAAACTGCATGTGATTCTACTCCATTTAGGACTGGGAAACAAACACTAGCTCGCCTTACAAAAAACACACTCTGCTTTTGAGGAAAGAGCACTCTTCTACTCTACTGTGTTTCCAATAGGGCCAGAACAGTGAGCTTGCTGAGTACAAAAGAACTGTGCTTCCTACACGCATGGGCCATATCTAGTTCAACTCTGCTTAGGAAACTGAGAAGAACAGTAGCTCCTCTTCAGTCCAATACACTGTACTTGCGGGGAACAGACGCGAGGGCTATTTGCACTGTGTATGGCAAAGGGAGCGCAATAGTGACTCTTCTTACCAGAAAAAAACTCTTGCTCGTAGGACCAGAACCTGGATGTGATTCAACTCCATTTAGGATTGGGAAACAAACGCTAGCTCGCCTTACAAGAAACACACTCTGCTTTTGAGAAAAGAGCACTCTTCTACTCTACTGTGTTTCCTATGGGATCCAAACAGTGAGCTTGCTCAGAACAAAAGAACTGTGCTTCGTACACACACGGGCCATATCTACTTCAAATTTGCTTAGGAAACTGACAAGAACAGTAGCTCCTCTTCAGTCCAATACACTGTACTTGCTGGGAACAGACGCGAGGGCTATTTGCACTGTGTTTGGCAATGGGAGCGCATGAGTTTACTTTCATTACCAGAAAACAATTCTTGCTCATAGGAACGGAAACTGCATGTGATTCAACTCCATTTAGGACTGGGAAACAAACGCTAGCTGGACTTACAAGAAACACACTCTGCTTTGGAGGAAAGAGCACTCTTCTAATCTACTGTGTTTCCTATAGGGCCAGAACAGTGAGCTTCCTGAGTACAAAAGAACTGTGCTTCCTACACACATGGGCCATATCTAGTTCAACTCTGCTTAGGAACCTGACAAGAACAGTAGATCCTCTTTAGTCCAGTACACTGTACATGCTAGGAACAGAGGCCAGTGCTATTTGCCCTGAGTATGACAATGGGAGCACAATAGTGACTCTTATTACCAGAAAAAACTCTTGCTCGTAGGACCAGAAACTGCATGTGATTCAACTCCATTTAGGACTGGGAAACAAACGCTAGCTCGCCTTACAAGAAACACACTCTGCTTTTGAGAAAAATGCACTTTTCTACTCTACTGTGTTTCCTAAGGGGTTCGAAATGTGAGCTTGTTCAGAACAAAAGAACTGTGCTTCCTACACACACGGGCCATATCTAGTTCAACTCTGCATAGGAAACTGAAAAGAACAGAAGATCCTCTTCAGTCCAATACACTGTACATGCTGGGTACAGACGCCAGTGCTATTTGCACTGTGTATGGCAATGGGAGCGCAATAGTGACTCTTCTTACCAGAAAACAACTCTTGCTCGTAGGACCAGAAACTGCATGTGATTCAACTCCATTTAGGACTGCGAAACAAACGCTATCTCTCCTTAAAAAAAACACACTCTGCTTTTGAGAATAGGGCACACATCGACTCTACTGTGTTTCCTATGGGGTCCAAAGAGTGTGCTTGCTCAGAACAAAAGAACTGTGCTTCCTACAAACACGGGTCATATCTAGTTCAACTCTGCTTAGGAAACTGACAAAAACAGTAGCTCCTCTTCAGTCCAATACACTGTACTTGCTGGGAACAGACGCGAGTGCTAATTGCACTGTGTATGGCAATGGGAGCGCAATAGTGACTTTCCTTACCAGAAAACAACTCTTGCTTGTAGGAACGGAAACTGCATGTGATTCAACTCCATTTAGGACTGCGAAACAAACGCTAGCTCGCCTTACAAAAAACACACTCTGCTTTTGAGAATAGGGCACACATCTACTCTACTGTGTTTCCTATGGGGCCCAAACAGTGTGCTTGCTCAGAACAAAAGAACTGTGCTTCCTACACACACGGGTCATATCTAGTTCAACTCTGCTTAGGAAACTGACAAAAACAGTAGCTCCTCTTCAGTCAAATACACTGTACTTGCTGGGAACAGACGCGAGGGCTATTTGCACTGTGTATGACAATGGGAGCACAATAGTGACTCCTCTTACCAGAAAACAACTCTTGCTCTTAGGACCAGAAACGGCATTTGAATCAATCCACTTAGAACTGGGAAACAAACGCTAGCTCGCCTTACAAGAAACACGCTCTGCTTTTGAGAATAGGGCACACATCTTCTCTACTGTGTTTCCTATGGGGTCCAATCAGTGAGCTTGCTCAAAACAAAAGAATTGTGCTTCCTACACACACGGGTCATATCTAGTTCAACTCTGCTTAGGAAACTGACAAGAACAGTAGCTCCTCTTCAGTCCAATACACTGTACTTGCTGGGAAAAGACGCGAGTGCTATTTGCACTGTGTATAGCAATGGGAGCGCAATATTGACTTTCCTTACCAGAAAACAACTCTTGCTCGTAGGACCAAAAACTGCATGTGATTCAACTCCATTTAGGACTGGGAAACAAACGCTAGCTCGCCTTACAAGAAACACACTCTGCTTTTGAGAAAAGAGCACTCTTCTACTCTACTGTGTTTTCTATGTGGTCCGAACAGTGAGCTTGCTGAGAACAAAAGAACTGTGCTTCCTACACACACGGTCCATATCTAGTTCAACTCTGCTTAGGAAACTGACAAGAACAGTAGCTCCTCTTCAGACCAATACACTGTACTTGCTGGAAACCGACGCGAGTGCGATTTGTACTGTGTATGGCAATGGGAGTGCAATAGTGACTCTTCTTACCAGAAAACAACTCTTGCTCGTAGGACCAGAAACTGCATGTGATTCAACTCCATTTAGGACTGCGAAACAAACGCTAGCTCGCCTTACAAGAAACACACTCTGCTTTTGAGAAAAGAGCACTCTTCTACTCTACTGTGTTTCCTATGGGGTCCAAACAGTGAGCTTGCTCAGAACAAAAGAACTGTGCTTCCTACACACATGGGCCATATCTAGTTCAACTCTGCTTAGGAAACTGACAAGAACAGTAGCTCCTCTTCAGTCCAATACACTGTACTTGCTGGGAACAGACGCGAGGGCTATTTGTACTGTGTATGGCAAAGGGAGCACAATAGTGACTCTTCTTACCAGAAAACAACTCTTGCTCGTAGGACCAGAACCTGGATGTGATTCAACTCCATTTAGGATTGGGAAAAAACGCTAGCTCGCCTTACAAGAAACACACTCTGCTTTTGAGAAAAGAGCACTCTTCTAATCTACTGTGTTTCCTATGGGATCCAAACAGTGAGCTTGCTCAGAACAAAAGAACTGTGCTTCCTACACACACGGGCCATATCTAGTTCAAATTTGCTTAGGAAACTGACAAGAACAGTAGCTCCTCTTCAGTCCAATACACTGTACTTGCTGGGAACAGACGCTAGTGCTATTTGCACTGTGTTTGGCAATGGGAGCACAATAGTGACTTTACTTACCAGAAAAAAACTCTTGCTCATAGGAACGGAAACTGCATGTGATTCAACTCCATTTAGGACTGGGAAACAAACTCTAGCTGGCCTTACAAGAAACACACTCTGTTTTGGAGGAAAGAGCACTCTTCTAATCTAATGTGTTTCCTATAGGGCCAGAACAGTGAGCTTGCTGAGTACAAAATAACAGTGCTTCCTACACACATGGGCCATATCTAGTTCAACTCTGCTTAGGAACTTGACAAGAACAGTAGATCCTCTTTAGTCCAGTACACTGTACATGCTGGGAACAGAGGCCAGTGCTATTTGCCCTGAGTATGACAATGGGAGCGCAATAGTGACTCTTATTACCAGAAGTAACTCTTGCTCGTAGGACCAGAAACTGCATGTGATTCAACTCCATTTAGGACTAGGAAACAAACGCTATCTCGTCTTACAAGAAACACGCTCTGCTTTTGAGATTAGGGCACAAATCTTCTATACTGTGTTTCCTATGGGGTCCAAACAGTGAGCTTTCTCAAAACAAAAGAACTGTGCTTCCTACAAACACGGGCCATTTCTAGTTCAATTCTGCTTAGGAAACTGACAAGAACAGTAGCTCCTCTTCAGTCCAATACACTGTACATGCTGGGTACAGACGCCAGTGCTATTTGCACTGTGTAAGGCAATGGGAGCACAATAGTGACTCTTCTTAACAGAAAACAACTCTTGCTCGTAGGACCAGAAACTGCATGTGATTCAACTCCATTTAGGACTGGGAAACAAACGCTAGCTCGCCATACAAGAAACACACTCTGCTTTTGAGAAAAGAGCACTCTTCTACTCTACTGTGTTTCCTATGGGGTCCAAACAGTGAGCTTGCTCAGAACAAAAGAAGTGTGCTTCCTGCACACACGGGCCATATCTAGTTCAATTCTGCTTAGGAAACTGACAAGAACAGTAGCTCCTCTTCAGTCCAATACACTGTACTTGCTGGGAACAGACGCGAGTGCTAATTGCACTGTGTATGGCAACGGGAGCGCAATAGTGACTTTCCTTACCAGAAAACAACTCTTGCTCATAGGAACGGAAACTGCATGTGATTCAACTCCATTTAGGACTGGGAAACAAACGCAAGCTCGCCTTACAAGAAACACACTCTTCTTTTGAGAAAAGAGCACTCTTCTACTCTACTGTGTTTCCTATAGGCCAAAAGAGTGAGCTTGCTCAGAACAAAAGAACTGTGCTTCCTACACACACGGGTCATATCTAGTTCAACTCTGCTTAGGAAACTGACAAGAACAGTAGATCCTGTTCAGTCCAATACAGTGTACATGCTGGGAACAGACGCCAGTGCTATTTGCCCTGTGTATGACAATGGGAGCGCAATAGTGACTCTTCTTACCAGAAAACAACTCTTGCTCTTAGGATCAGAAACTACATGTGATTCAACTCCATTTAGGACTGGGAAACAAACGCTAGCTGGCCTTACAAGAAATACACTCTGCTTTTGAGAAAAGAGCACTCTTCTACTCTACTGTGTTTCCTATGGTTTCCAAACAGTGAGCTTGCTCAACAAAAGAACTGTGCTTCCTACACACACGGGCCATATCTAGTTCAACTCTGCTTAGGAAACTCACAAGAACAGTAGCTCCTCTTCTGTCCAATAAACTGTACTTGCAAAGAACAGTAGCGAGTGTTGTTTGCACTGTGTATGGCAATAGGAGCGCAATAGTGACTCTTCTTACCAGAAAACAACTCTTGCTCATAGGACAAGAAACTGCATGTAATTCAACTCCATTTAGGACTGGGAGACAAACACTAGCTCGCCTTACAAGAAACAAACTCTGCTTCTGAGGAAAGAGCACTCTTCTACTCTTCTGTGTTGTCTATAGGGCCAGAACAGTGAGCTTGCTCAGAACAAAAGAACTGTGCTTCCTACACACACGGGCCATATCTAGTTCAACTCTGCTTAGGAAACTGACAAGAACAGTAGCTCCTCTTCAGTCCAATTCACTGTACTTGCTGGGAACAGACATGAGTGCTATTTGCACTGTTTATGGCAAAGGGAGCACAATAGTGACTTTCCTTACCAGAAAACATCCCTTGCTTGTAGGACCAGAAACTGCATGTGATTCAACTCCATTTTGGACTGGGAATCAAACGCTAGCTCGCCTTACAAGAAACATACTCTGTTTTTGAGAAAAGAGCACTCTTCTATTCTACTGTGTTTCCTATGGGGTCCGAAAAGTGAGCTTGCTCAGAAAAAAAGAACTGTGCTTCCTACACACACGGGCCATATCTAGTTCAACTGTGGTTAGGTAACTGACAAGAACAGTAGATCCTCTTCAATCAAAATACACTGTACATGCTGGGAACAGACGCCAGTGCTATTTGCCCTGTGTATGACAATGGGAGCGCAATAGTGACACTTCTTACCAGAAAACAACTCTTGCTCGTAGGATCAGAAACTGCATGTGATTCAACTACATTTAGGACTGGGAAACAAACGCTAGCTCGCCTTACAAGAAACACATTCTGCTTTTGAGAAAAGAGCACTCTTCTACTCTACTGTGTTTCCTATAGGGCCAAAACAGTGAGCTTGCTCAGAACAAAAGAACTGTGCTTCCTCCACACACGGGCCATATCTAGTTCAGCTCTGCTTAGGAAACTGACAAGAACAGTAGCTCTTCATCTGTCCAATACACTGTACTTGCAAAGAACAGTAGCGTGTGTTGTTTGCACTGTGTATGGCAATGGTAGCACAATAGAGACTGTGCTTACCAGAAAACAACTCTTGCTCATAGGACCAGAAACTGCATGTGATTCAATTCCATTTAGGACTGGGAAACAAACGCTAGCTCGCCTTACAAGAAACACACTCTGCTTCTGAGAAAAGAGCACTCTTCTACTCTACTGTGTTTCCTATGGGGTCCGAAGAGTGATCTTGCTCACAACAAAAGAACTGTGCTTCCTACACACACAGGCCATATCTAGTTCAACTCTGCTTAGGAAACTGACAAGAACAGTAGATCCTCTACCGTCCAATACACTGTACATGCTGGGAACAGACGCCAATGCTATTTGTCCTCTGTATGACAATGGGAGCACAATAGTGACTCTTCTTACCAGAAAACAACTCTTACTTGTAGGACCAGAAACTGCATGTGATTCAACTCCATTTAGGACTTGGAAAGAAACGCTAGCTCGCCCTAGAAGAAACACAGTCTGCTTTTGAGAAAAGAGCACTCTTCTACTCTACTGTGTTTCCTATAGGGCCAGAACAGTGAGCTTGCTCAGAACAAAAGAACTGTGCTTCCTACACACACGGGCCATATCTAGTTCAACTCTGCTTAGGAAACTGACAAGAGCAGTAGCTCCTCTTCAGTCCAATACACTGTACTTGCTGGGAACAGACGGGAGTGCTATTCGCACTGTGTATGGCAAAGGGAGCACAATAGTGACTTTCCTTTCCAGAAAACAAGTCTTGCTCGTGGGACAGAAACTCCATGTGATTCAACTCCATTTAGGACTGGGAAACAAACGCTAGCTCACCTTACAAGAAAAACACTCTGCTTTTGAGAAAAGAACATTCTTCTACTCTACTGTGTTTCTTATAGGCCAGAAGAGTGAGCTTGCTCAGAACAAAAGAACTGTGCTTCCTACACACACGGGCTATATCTAGTTCAACTCTGTTTAGGAAACTGACAAGAACAGTAGCTCCTCTTCAGTCCAATACACTGTACTTGCTGGGTGCAGACGCGAGTGCTATTTGCACTGTGTATGGCAATGGGAGCGCAATAGTTTCTCTTCTTACCAGAAAACAACTCTTGCTCGTAGGACCAGAAACTGCATGGGATTCAACTCCATTTAGGACTGGGAAACAAAAGCTAGCTCGCCTTACAAGAAACACACTCTGCTATTGAGAAAAGATCATTCTTCTACTCTACTTTGTTTACTATAGGGCAAAAACAGTGAGCTTGCTCAGAACAAAAGAACTGTGCTTCCTACACACACGGGCCATATCTACTTCAACTCTGCTTAGGAAACTGACAAGAACAGTAGCTCCTCTGTCCAATACACTGTACTTGCTGAGAACAGACGCGAGTGCTATTTGCACTGTGTATGGCAATGGTAGCACAATAGTGACTCTTCAAACCAGAAAACAACTCTTGCTCGTAGGACCAGAAACTTCATGTGATTCAACTCCATTTAGGACTGGGAAACAAACGCTAGCTCGCCTTACAAGAAACACATTCTGCTTCTGAAAAAAGAGCACTCTTCTACTCTACTGTGTTTCCTACAGGGCCAGAACAGTGAGCTTGCTCAGAACAAAAGAACTGTGCTTCCTACACAAACGGGGCATATCTAGTTCAACTCTGCTTAGCAAAATGACAAGAACAGTAGCTCCTCTTCAGTCCAATGCACTGAACTTGCAAGTCGCAGACGCTAGTCCTTTTTGCACTGTGTATGGCAATGGGAGCGAAATAGTGACTCCTCTTACCAGAAAACAACTCTTGCTCATAGGACCAGAAACTCATGAGATTCAAATCTGTTTCTTACTGGGAAACAAACATTAGCTAACCTTACAAGAAACACACTCTGCTTTTGAGAAAAGAGCACACTTCTATTCTACTGTGTTTCCTATGGGGTCCGAAAAATGAGCTTGCTCAGAACAAAAGAACTGTGCTTCCTACATTCACGGGCCATTTCTAGTTCAACTCTGCTTAGGTAACTGACAAGAACAGTAGATCCTCTTCTGTCCAATACACTGTACATGCTGGGAACAGACGCCAGTGCTATTTGCCCTGTGTATGAAAATGGGAGCGCAATAGTGACTCTTCTTACCAGAAAACAACTCTTGCTCTTAGGATCAGAAACTACATGTGATTCAACTCCATTTAGGACTGGGAAACAAACGCTAGCTGGCCTTACAAGAAATACACTCTGCTTTTGAGAAAAGAGCACTCTTCTACTCTACGGTGTTTCCTATGGTGTCTGAACAGTGAGCTTGCTCAGAACAAAAGAACTGTGCTTCCTACACACACGGGCCATATCTAATTCAACTCTGCTTAGGAAACTCACAAGAACAGTATCTCCTCTTCTGTCCAATACACTGTACTTGCAAAGAAGAGTAGCGAGTGTTGTTTGCACTGTGTATGGCAATAGGAGCGCAATAGTGACACTTCTTACCAGAAAACAACTCTTGCTCATAGGACAAGAAACTGCATGTAATTCATCTCCATTTAGGACTGGGAGACAAACGCTAGCTCGCCTTACAAGAAACAAACTCTGCTTCTGAGAAAAGAGCACTCTTCTACTCTTCTGTGTTGTCTACAGGGCCAGAATAGTGAGCTTGCTCAGAACAAAAGAACTGTGCTTCCTACACACACGGGCCATATCTAGTACAACTCTGCTTAGGAAACTGACAAGAACAGTAGCTCCTCTTCAGTCCAATACACTGTACTTGCTGGGAACAGACATGAGTGCTATTTGCACTGTTTATGGCAAAGGGAGCACAATAGTGACTTTCCTTACCAGAAAACATCCCTTGCTCGTAGGACCAGAAACTGCATGTGATTCAACTCCATTTTGGACTGGGAAACAAACGCTAGCTCACCTTACAGGAAACATACTCTGTTTTTGAGGAAAGAGCACTCTTCTATTCTACTGTGTTTCCTATGGGGTCCGAACAGTGAGCTTGCTCAGAACAAAAGAACTGTGCTTCCTACACACATGGGCCATATCTAGTTCAACTGTGGTTAGGAAACTGACAAGAACAGTAGATCCTCTTCAATCCAATACACTGTACATGCTGGGAACAGACGCCAGTGCTATTTGCCCTGTGTATGACAATGGGAGCGCAATAGTGACTCTTCTTACCAGAAAACAACTCTTGCTCGTAGGACCAGAAACTGCATGTGATTCAACTACATTTAGGACTGGGAAACAAACGCTAGTTCGCCTTACAAGAAACACATTCTGCTTTTGAGAAAAGAGCACTCTTCTACTCTACTGTGTTTCCTATAGGGCCAAAACAGTGAGCTTGCTCAGAACAAAAGAACTGTGCTTCCTCCGCACACGGGCCATATCTAGTTCAACTCTACTTAGGAAACGGACAAGAACAGTAGCTCTTCATCTGTCCAATACACTGTACTTGTAAAGAACAGTAGCGAGTGTTGTTTGCACTGTGTATGGCAATGGTAGCACAATAGAGACTGTTCTTACCAGAAAACAACTCTTGCTCATAGGACCAGAAACTGCATGTAATTCAACTCCATTTAGGACTGGGAAACAAACGCTAGCTCACCTTACAAGAAACACACTTTGCTTTTGAGAAAAGAGCACTCTTCTACTCTTCTGTGTTTCCTACAGGACCAGAGCAGTGAGCTTGCTCAGAACAAAAGAACTGTGCTTCCTACACACACGGGCTATATCTAGTTCAACTCTGCTTAGGAAACTGACAAGAACAGTAGCTCCTCTTCAGTCCAATACACTGTACATGCTGTGAACAGACGCCAGTGCTATTTGCCCTGTGTATGACAATGGGAGCGCAATAGTGACTCTTCTTACCAGAAAACAACTCTTGCTCCTAGGATCAGAAACTGCATGTGATTCAATTCCATTTAGGACTGGGAAACAAACGCTAGCTCGACTTACAAGAAACACACTCTGCTTTTGATAAAAGAGCACTCTTCTACTCTACTGTGTTTCCTATGGGGTCCGAACAGTGAGCTTGCTCAGAACAAAAGAACTGTGCTTCCTACACACACGGGCCATATCTAGTTCAACTCTGCTTAGGAAACTGACAAGAACAGTAGATCCTCTTCAGTCCAATACACTGTACATGCTGGGAACAGACGCCAATGCTATTTGTCCTGTGTATGACAATGGGAGCGCAATAGTGACTCTTCTTACCAGAAAACAACTCTTACTTGTAGTACCAGAAACTGCATGTGATTCAACTCCATTTAGGACTTGGAAATAAACGCTAGCTCGCCCTAGGAGAAACACAGTCTGCTTTGAGAAAAGAGCACTCTTCTACTCTACTGTGTTTCCTATAGGGCCAGAACAGTGAGCTTGCTCAGAACAAAAGAACTGTGCTTCCTACACACACTGGCCATATCTAGTTCAACTCTGCTTAGGAAACTGACAAGAGCAGTAGCTCCTCTTCAGTCCAATACACTGTACTTGCTGGGAACAGACGGGAGTGCTATTTGCACTGTGTATGGCAAAGGGAGACAATAGTGACTTTCCTTTCCAGAAAACAAGTCTTGCTCATAGGACAGAAACTCCATGTGATTCAACTCCATTTAGGACTGGGAAACAAACGCTAGCTCGCTTTACAAGAAAAACACTCTGCTTTTGAGAAAAGAGCACTCTTCTACACTACTGTGTTTCTTATAGGCCAGAAGAGTGAGCTTGCTCAGAACAAAAGAACTGTGCTTCCTACACACACGGGCTATATCTAGTTCAACTCTGTTTAGAAAACTGACAAGAACAGTAGCTCCTCTTCAGTCCAATACACTGTACTTGCTGGGAGCAGACGCGAGTGCTATTTGCACTGTGTATGGCAATTGGAGCGCAATAGTTACTCTTCTTACCAGAAAACAACTCGTGCTCGTAGGACCAGAAACTGCATGGGATTCAACTCCATTTAGGACTGGGAAACAAAAGCTAGCTCGCCTTACAAAAAACACACTCTGCTTTTGAGAAAAGATCACTCTTCTACTCTACTTAGTTTCCTTTAGGGCCAAAACAGTGAGCTTGCTCAGAACAAAAGAACTGTGCTTCCTACACACACGGGCCATATCTAGTTCAACTCTGCTTAGGAAACTGACAAGAACAGTAGCTCCTCTTCTGTCCAATACACTGTACTTGCAAAGAACATTAGCGAGAGTTGTTAGCACTGTGTATGGCAATAGGAGCGCAATAGTGACTCTTCTTACCAGAAAACAACTCTTGCTCATAGGACAAGAAACTGCATGTAATTCAACTCCATTTAGGACTGGGAACAAAATGCTAGCTCACCTTACCAGAAACACACTCTGCTTTTGAGAAAAGAGCACTCTTCTACTCTTCTGTGTTTCCTATAGGACCAGAACAGTGAGCTTGCTCAGAACAAAAGAACTGTGCTTCCTACACAAATGGGCCATATCTCTTTCAACTCTGCTTAGGAAACTGACAAGAACAGTACCTCCTCTTCAGTCCAATACACTGTACTTGCTGGGAACAGACGCGAGTGCTATTTGCACTGTGTATGGCAAAGGGAGCACAATAGTGACTTTTTTTTTCCAGAAAACAAGTCTTGCTCGTAAGACAGAAATTCCATGTGATTCAACTCCATTTAGGACTGGGAAACAAATGCTAGCTCGCCTTTCAAGAAACAAACTCTGCTTCTGAGAAAAGAGCACTCTTCTACTCTTCTGTGTTTCCTATAGGGCCAGAACAGTGAGCTTGCTCAGAACAAAAGAACTGTGCTTCCTCCGCACACGGGCCATATCTAGTTCAACTCTGCTTAGGAAACTGACAAGAACAGTAGATAGTCTTCAGTCCAATACACTGTACTTGCTGGGAACAGACGTGAGTGCTATTTGCACTGTTTATGGCAAAGGGAGAACAATAGTGACTTTCCTTTCCAGAAAACATCCCTTGCTCGTAGGACCAGAAACTGCATGTGATTCAACTCCATTTTGGACTGGGAAACAAACGCTATCTTGCCTTCCAAGAAACACACTCTGCTTTTGAGAAAAGAGCACTCGTCTATTCTACTGTGTTTCTATGGGGTCCGAACAGTGAGCTTGCTCAGAACAAAAGAACTGTGTTTCCTACATACACAGGCCATATCTAGTTCAACTCTGCTTAGGCAAGTGACAAGAGCAGTAGCTCCTCTTCAGTCCAATACACTGTACTTGCTGGGAACAGACGCGAGTGCTATTTGCACTGTGTATGGCAAAGGGAGCACAATAGTGACTTTCCTTTCCAGAAAACAAGTCTTGCTCATAAGACAGAAACTCCATGTGATTCAACTCCATTTAGGACTGGGAAACAAACGCTAGCTCGCCTTACAAGAAAAACACTCTGCTTTTGAGAAAAGAGCACTCTTCTACTCTACTGTGCTTCTTATAGGCCAGAAAAGTGAGCTTGTTCAGAACAAAAGAACTGTGCTTCCTAAAAGCACAGGCTATATCTAGTTCAACTCTGTTTAGGAAACTGAAAAGAACATTAGCTCCTCTTCAGTCCAATACACTGTACTTGCTGGGAGCAGACCAGAGTGCTATTTGCACTGTGTATGGCAAAGGGAGCGCAATAGTGACTCTTCTTACCAGAAAACGACTCTTGCTCGTAGGACCAGAAACTGCATGGGATTCAACTCCATTTAGGACTGGGAAACAAAAGTTAGCTCGCCTTACAAGAAACACACTCTGCTTTTGAGAAATAGCACTCTTCTACTCTACTTTGTTTCCTATAGGGCCAAAACGGTGAGCTTGCTCAGAACAAAAGAACTGTGCTTCCTACACACAGGCCATATCTAGTTCAACTCTGCTTAGGAAACTGACAAGAACAGTAGATCCTCTTCAGTCCAATACACTTTACATGCAGGGAACAGACACCAGTGCTATTTGCCCTGTGTAAGACAATGGGAGCGCAATAGTGACTCTTCTTACCATAGAACAACTCTTGCTCATAGGACCAAAAACTGCATGTGATTCAACTCCATTTAGGACTGGGAAACAAACGCAAGCTCGCCTTACAAGAAACACATTCTGTTTTTGAGAAAAGAGCACTCTTCTACTCTACTGAGTTTCCTATAGGGTCAGAACAGTGAGCTTGCTCAGAACAAAAGAACTGTGCTTCCTACACACACGGGGCATATCTAGTTCAACTCTGCTTAGGAAACTGACAAGAGCAGTGGCTCCTCTTCAGTCCAATACACTGTAATTGCTGGAAACAAACGTGAGTGCTATTTGCACTGTGTATGGCAAAGGGAACACAATAGTGACTTTCCTTTCCAGAAAACAACTCTTGCTTTTAGGACCAGAAACTGCATGTGATTCAACTCCATTTAGGACTGGGAAACAAACGCAATCTCGCCTTACAAGAAACACACTCTGCTTTTGAGAAAAGAGCACTGTTCTACTTTACTGTGTTTTCTATAGGCCAGAAGAGTGAGCTTGCTCAGAACAAAAGAACTGTGCTTCCTACACACACGGGCCATATCTAGTTCAACTCTGCTTAGGAAACTGACAAGAACAGTAGATCCTCTTCAGTCCAATGCACTGAACTTGCAAGTCGCAGACGCGAGTCCTATTTGCACTGTGTATGGCAATGGGAGCGAAATAGTGACTCCTCTTACCAGAAAACAACTCTTGCTCGTAGGACCAGATTCTCATGAGATTCAAATCTGTTTCTTACTGGGAAACAAACACTAGCTAGCCTTACAAGAAACACACTCTGCTTTTGAGAAAAGAGCACACTTCTATTCTACTGTGTTTCCTATGGAGTCCGAACAATGAGCTTTCTCAGAACAAAAGAACTGTGCTTCCTACATTCACGGGCCATTTCTAGTTCAACTCTGCTTAGGTAACTGACAAGAACAGTAGATCCTCTTCTGTCCAATAAACTGTACATGCTGGGAACAGACGCCAGTGCTATTTGCCCTGTGTATGACAATGGGAGCGCAATAGTGACTCTTCTTACCAGAAAACAACTCTTGCTCTTAGGATCAGAAACTACATGTGATTCAACTCCATTTAGGACTGGGAAACAAACGTTAGCTGGCCTTACAAGAAATACACTCTGCTTTTGGGAAAAGAGCACTCTTCTACTCTACGGTGTTTCCTATGGGGTCCGAACAGTGAGCTTGCTCAACAAAAGAACTGTGCTTCCTACACACACGGGCCATATCTAGTTCAACTCTGCTTAGGAAACTCACAAGAACAGTACCTCCTCTTCTGTCCAATACACTGTACTTGCAAAGAACAGTAGCGAGTGTTGTTTGCACTGTGTATGGCAATAGGAGCGCAATAGTGACTCTTCTTACCAGAAAACAACTCTTGCTCATAGGACAAGAAACTGCATGTAATTCAACTCCATTTAGGACTGGGAGACAAACGCTAGCTCGCCTTACAAGAAACAAACTCTGCTTCTGAGAAAAGAGCACTCTTCTACTCTTCTGTGTTGTCTATAGGGACAGAACAGTGAGCTTGCTCAGAACAAAAGAACTGTGCTTCCTACACACACGGGCCATATCTAGTTCAACTCTGCTTAGGAAACTGACAAGAACAGTAGCTCCTCTTCAGTCCAATACACTGTACTTGCTGGGAACAGACATGAGTGCTATTTGCACTGTTTATGGCAAAGGGAGCACAATAGTGACTTTCCTTACCAGAAAACATCCCTTGCTCGTACGACCAGAAACTGCATGTGATTCAACTCCATTTTGGACTGGGAAACAAACGCTAGCTCGCCTTACAAGAAACATACTCTTTTTTTGAGAAAAGAGCACTCTTCTATTCTACTGTGTTTCCTATGGGGTCCGAACAGTGAGCTTGCTCAGAAAAAAAGAACTGTGCTTCCTACACACACGGGCCATATCTAGTTCAACTGTGGTTAGGAAACTGACAAGAACAGTAGATCCTCTTCAATCCAATACACTGTACATGCTGGGAACAGACGCCAGTGCTATTTGCCCTGTGTATGACAATGGGAGCGCAATAGTGACTCTTCTTACCAGAAAACAACTCTTGCTCGTAGGATCAGAAACTGCATGTGATTCAACTCCATTTAGGACTGGGAAACAAACGCTAGCTCGCCTTACAAGAAACACATTCTGCTTTTGAGAAAAGAGCACTCTTCTACTCTACTGTGTTTCCTATAGGGCCAAAACAGTGAGCTTGCTCAGAACAAAAGAACTGTGCTTCCTCCACACACGGGCCATATCTAGTTCAACTCTGCTTAGGAAACTGACAAGAACAGTAGCTCTTCATCTGTCCAATACACTGTACTTGCAAAGAACAGTAGCGAGTGTTGTTTGCACTGTGTATGGCAATGGTAGCACAATAGAGACTGTTCTTACCAGAAAACAACTCTTGCTCATAGGACCAGAAACTGCATGTGATTCAATTCCATTTAGGACTGGGAAACAAACGCTAGCTCGCCTTACAAGAAACACACTCTGCTTCTGAGAAAAGAGCACTCTTCTACTCTACTGTGTTTCCAATGGAGTCCGAACAGTGATCTTGCTCACAACAAAAGAACTGTGCTTCCTACACACACGGGCCATATCTAGTTCAACTCTGCTTAGGAAACTGACAAGAACAGTAGATCCTCTTCCGTCCAATACACTGTACATGCTGGGAACAGACGCCAATGCTATTTGTCCTGTGTATGACAATGGGAGCGCAATAGTGACTCTTCTTACCAGAAAACAACTTTTACTTGTAGGACCAGAAACTGCATGTGATTCAACTCCATTTAGGACTTGGAAAGAAACGCTAGCTCGCCCTAGGAGAAACACAGTCTGCTTTTGAGAAAAGAGCACTCTTCTACTCTACTGTGTTTCCTATAGGGCCAGAACAGTGAGCTTGCTCAGAACAATAGAACTGTGCTTCCTACACACACGGGCCATATCTAGTTCAACTCTGCTTAGAAAACTGACAAGAGCAGTAGCTCCTCTTCAGTCCAATACACTGTACTTGCTGGGAACAGACGGGAGTGCTATTTGCACTGTGTATGGCAAAGGGAGCACAATAGTGACTTTCCTTTCCAGAAAACAAGTCTTGCTCGTAGGACAGAAACTCCATGTGATTCAACTCCATTTAGGACTGGGAAACAAACGCTAGCTCACCTTACAAGAAAAACACTCTGCTTTTGAGAAAAGAGCATTCTTCTACTCTACTGTGTTTCTTATAGGCCAGAAGAGTGAGCTTGCTCAGAACAAAAGAACTGTGCTTCCTACACACACGGGCTATATCTAGTTCAACTCTGTTTAGGAAACTGACAAGAAAAGTAGCTCCTCTTCAGTCCAATACACTGTACTTGCTGGGAGCAGACGCGAGTGCTATTTGCACTGTGTATGGCAATTGGAGCGCAATAGTTACTCTTCTTACCAGAAAACAACTCGTGCTCGTAGGACCAGAAACTGCATGGGATTCAACTCCATTTAGGACTGGGAACAAAATGCTAGCTCACCTTACCAGAAACACACTCTGCTTTTGAGAAAAGAGCGCTCTTCTACTCTTCTGTGTTTCCTACAGGACCAGAACAGTGAGCTTGCTCAGAACAAAAGAACTGTGCTTCCTACACACATGGGCCATATCTCGTTCAACTCTGCTTAAAAAACTGACAAGAACAGTAGCTCCTCTTCAGTCCAATACACTGTACTTGCTGGGAACAGACGCGAGTGCTATTTGCACTGTTTATGGCAAAGGGAGCACAATAGTGACTTTCCTTACCAGAAAACATCCCTTGCTCGTAGGACCAAAAACTGCATGTGATTCAACTCCATTTAGGACTGGGAAACAAACGCTAGTTCGCCTTACAAGAAACACACTCTGCTTTTGAGAAAAGAGCACTCGTCTATTCTACTGTGTTTCCTATGGGGTCCGAACAGTGAGCTTGCTCAGAACAAAAGAAATGTGTTTCCTACACACACAGGCCATATCTAGTTCAACTCTGCTTAGGAAACTGACAAGAGCAGTAGCTCCTCTTCAGTCCAATACACTGTACTTGCTGGGAACAGACGCGAGTGCTATTTGCACTGTGTATGGCAAAGGGAGCACAATAGTGACTTTTTTTTTTCCAGAAAACAAGTCTTGCTCGTAAGACAGAAACTCCATGTGATTCAACTCCTTTTAGGACTGAGAAACAAACGCTTGCTCGCCTTTCAAGAAACAAACTCTGCTTCTGAGAAAAGAGCACTCTTCTACTCTTCTGTGTTTCCTATAGGGCCAGAACAGTGAGCTTGCTCAGAACAAAAGAACTGTGCTTCCTCCACACACGGGCCATATCTAGTTCAACTCTGCTTAGGAAACTGACAAGAACAGTAGCTAGTCTTCAGTCCAATACACTGTACTTGCTGGGAACAGACGTGAGTGCTATTTGCACTGTTTATGGCAAAGGGAGAACAATAGTGACTTTCCTTTACAGAAAACATCCCTTGCTCGTAGGACCAGAAACTGCATGTGATTCAACTCCATTTTGGACTGGGAAACAAACGCTAGCTCGCCTTCCAAGAAACACACTCTGCTTTTGAGAAAAGAGCACTTGTCTATTCTACTGTGTTTCTATGGGGTCCGAACAGTGAGCTTGCTCAGAACAAAAGAACTGTGTTTCCTAGACACACAGGGCATATCTAGTTCAACTCTGCTTAGGAAACTGACAAGAGCAGTAGCTCCTCTTCAGTCCAATACACTGTACTTGCTGGGAACAGACGCGAGTGCTATTTGTACTGTGTATGGCAAAGGGAGCGCAATAGTGACTCTTCTTACCAGAAAACGACTCTTGCTCGTAGGACAAGAAACTGCATGGGATTCAACTCCATTTAGGACTGGGAAACAAAAGCTAGCTCGCCTTACAAGAAACACACTCTCCTTTTGAGAAAAGAGCACTCTTCTACTCTACTTTGTTTCCTATAGGGCCAAAACGGTGAGCTTGCTCAGAACAAAAGAACTCTGCTTCCTACACACACGAGCCATATCTAGTTCAACTCTGCTTAGGAAACTGACAAGAACAGTAGATCCTCTTCAGTCCAATACACTGTACATGCTGGGAACAGACGCCAGTGCTATTTGCCCTGTGTATGACAATGGGAGCGCAATAGTGACTCTTCTTACCAGAAAACAACTCTTGCTCCTAGGATCAGAAACTACATGTGATTCAACTCCATTTAGGAATGGGAAACAAACGCTAGCTCGCCTTACAGGAAATACACTCTGCTTTTGAGAAAAGAGCACTCTTCTACTCTACTGTTTCGTATGGTGTCCGAACAGTGAGCTTGCTCAGAACAAAAGAACTGTGCTTCCTACACACACGGGCCATATCTAGTTCAACTCTGCTTATGAAACTGACAAGAACAGTAGCTCCTCTTCTGTCCAATACACTGTACTTGCAAAGAACAGTAGCGAGAGTTGTTAGCACTGTGTATGGCAATAGGAGCACAATAGTGACTCTTCTTACCAGAAAACAACTCTTGCTCATAGGACAAGAAACTGCATGTAATTCAACTCCATTGAGGACTGGGAACCAAATGCTAGCTCACCTTCCAAGAAACACACTCTGATTTTGAGAAAAGAGCACTCTTCTACTCTTCTGTGTTTCCTATAGGACCAGAACAGTGAGCTTGCTCAGAACAAAAGAACTGTGCTTCCTAAACACACGGGCCATATCTAGTTCAACTCTGCTTAGGAAACTGACAAGAACAGTAGCTCCTCTTCAGTCCAATACACTGTACTTGCTGGGAACAGACGCGAGTGCTATTTGCACTGTTTATGGCAAAGGGAGCACAATAGTGACTTTTTTTTTTTACCAGAAAACATCCCTTGCTTGTAGGACCAAAAACTGCATGTGATTCAACTCCATTTAGTACTGGGAAACAAACGCTAGCTCACCTTACAAAAAAAAAACTCTGCTTTTGAGAAAAGAGCACTCTTCTACTCTACTGTGTTTCCTGTAGGGCCAGAACAGTGAGCTTGCTCAGAACAAAAGTACTGTGCTTCCTACACACAAGGGCTATATCTAGTTCAACTCTGCTTAGGAAACTGATAAGAACAGTAGCTCCTATTCAGTCCAATACACTGTACTTGCTGGGAGCAGACATAAGTGCTATTTGCACTGTGTATGGCAATGGGAGCGAAATAGTGACTCTTCTTACCAGAAAACAACTCTTGCTCTTAGGAACAGAAACAGCATGGGATTCAACTCCGTTTCTGACTGGGAAACAAACACTAGCTAGCCTTACAAGAAACACACTCCTCTTTTGAGAAAATAGCACACTTTTATTCTACTGTGTTTACTATGGGGTCTGAAAATTGAGCTTGCTCAGAACAAAAGAATTGTGTTTCACACACACGGGCCATATGTAGTTCAACTCTGCTTAGGAAACTGACAGGAACAGTAGCTCCTCTTCAGTCCAATACACTGTACTTGCTGGGAACAGACGCGAGTGCTATTTGCACTGAGTATGGTAATGGTAGTACAATAGTGACTCTTTTTACCAGAAAACAACTCTTGCTCGTAGGACCAGAAACTGCATGTGATTCAACTCCATTTAGGACTGGGAAACAAACACTAGCTCGCCTTACAAGAACCAAACTTTGCTTCTGAGAAAAGAGCACTCTTCTACTCTTCTGTGTTTCCTATAGGGCCAGAACAGTGAGCTTGCTCAGAACAAAAGTACTGTGCTTCCTACACACACGGGCCATATCTAGTTCAATTCTGCTTAGGAAACTGAGAAGAACAGTAGCTCCTCTTCAGTCCAATACAGTGTACTTGCTGGGAACAGACGTGAGTGCTATTTGCACTGTTTATGGCAAAGGGAGAACAATAGTGACTTTCCTTTCCAGAAAACATCCCTTGCTCGTTGGACCAGAAACTGCATGTGATTCAACTCTATTTTGGACTGGGAAAAAAACGCTTGCTCACCTTACGAGAAACACATTCTGCTTTTGAGAAAAGAGCACTCTTCTATTCTACTGTGTTTCCTATGGGGTCCGAACAGTGAGCTTGCTCAGAACAAAAGAACTGTGTTTCCTACACACACGGGCCATATCTAGTTCAACTCTGGTTAGGAAACTGACAAGAGCAGTAGCTCCTCTTCAGTCCAATACACTGTACTTGCTGGGAACAGTCGCGTGTGCTATTTGCACTGTGTATGGCAAAGGGAGCACAATAGTGACTTTCCTTTCCAGAAAACAACTCTTGCTCGTAGTACCAGAAACTGCATGTGATTCAACTCCATTTAGGACTGGGAAACAAACGCAAGCTCGCCTTACAAGAAACACACTCTGCTTTTGAGAAAAGAGCACTCTTCTACTCTACTGTGTTTCCTATAGGCCAACAGAGTGAGCTTGCTCAGAACAAAAGAACTGTGCTTCCTACACACACGGGTCATATCTAGTTCAACTCTGCTTAGGAAACTGACAAGAACAGTAGATCCTGTTCAGTCCAATACAGTGTACATGCTGGGAACAGACGCCAGTGCTATTTGCCCTGTGTATGACAATGGGAGCGCAATAGTGACTCTTCTTACCAGAAAACAACTCTTGCTCTTAGGATCAGAAACTACATGTGATTCAACTCCATTTAGGACTGGGAAACAAACGCTAGCTGGCCTTACAAGAAATACACTCTGCTTTTGAGAAAAGAGCACTCTTCTACTCTACTGTGTTTCCTATGGTTTCCGAACAGTGAGCTTGCTCAACAAAAGAACTGTGCTTCCTACACACACGGGCCATATCTAGTTCAACTCTGCTTAGGAAACTCACAAGAACAGTAGCTCCTCTTCTGTCCAATAAACTGTACTTGCAAAGAACAGTAGCGAGTGTTGTTTGCACTGTGTATGGCAATAGGAGCGGAATAGTGACTCTTCTTACCAGAAAACAACTCTTGCTCATAGGACAAGAAACTGCATGTAATTCAACTCCATTTAGGACTGGGAGACAAACACTAGCTCGCCTTACAAGAAACACACTCTGCTTTTGAGAAAAGAGCACTCTTCTACTCTACTGTGTTTCCTATAGGGCTAGAACAGTGAGCTTGCTCAGAACAAAAGAACTGTGCTTCATACACACACCGGCCATATCTAGTTCAATTCTGCTTAGGAAACTGACAAGAACAGTAGATACTCTTCAGTCCAATACACTGTACATGCTGGGAACAGACGCCAGTGCTATTTGCCCTGTGTATGACAATGGGAGCGCAATAGTGACTCTTCTTACCAGAAAACAACTCTTGCTCATAGGACGAAATACTGCATGGGATTCAACTCCATTTAGAACTGGGAAACAAACACTAGCTCGCCTTACAATAAACACACTCTGCTTTTGAGAAAACAGCACTCTTCTACTCTAATGTGTTTTTTGTAGGGCCAAAATAGTGAGCTTGCTCAGAACAAAAGAACTGTGCTTCCTACACACACGGGCCATATCCAGTTCAATTCTGCTTAGGAAACTGACAAGAACAGTAGATCCTCTTCAGTCCAATACAATGTACATGCAGGGAACAGATGCCAGGGCTATTTGCAATGTGTATGACAATGGGACCGCAATAGTGTCTCTTCTTACCAGAAAAGATCTCTTGCTCATAAGACCAGAAACTGCATGTGATTCAACTCCATTTAGGACTGCGAAACAAACGCTAGCTCGCCTTACAAGAAACATACTCTGCTTTTGAGAAAAGAGAACTCTTCCACTCTACTGTGTTTCCTGTGGGGTCCAAACAGTGAGCTTGCTCAGAACAAAAGAACTGTGTTTTCTACACACACTGGCCATATCTAGTTCAACTCTGCTTAGGAAACTGACAAGAACTGTAGCTCCTCTTCAGTCCAATACACTGTACTTGCTGGGAACAGACGCGAGTGCTATTTGCACTGTATATGGCAATGGGAGCACAATAGTGACTCTTCTTACAGAAAACAACTCTTTATTGTAGGACCAGAAACTGCATGGGATTCAACTCCATTTCATACTGGGAAACAAACAATAGCTCACCTTACAAAAAGCACATCTGCTTTTGAGAAAAGAGCACTCTTCTACTCTATTGTGTTTCCTATAAGGCAAGAACAATGCGCTTGTTCAGAACAAAAGAACTGTGCTTCCTACACACACCGACTATATCTAGTTCAACTCTGCTTAGGAAATTGACAAGAACAGTAGCTCCTCTTCAGTCCAATACACTGTACTTGATGGGAACAGACACGAGTCCTCTTTGCACTGTGTGTGGCAATGGGAGCACAATAGTGACTTTTCTTACCAGAAAACAACTCTAGCTTGTAGGACCAAAATCTGCATGTGATTCAACTCCATTTAGGACTGGGAAACAAATGCTAGCTCCCCTTACAAGAAACACACTCTGCTTTTGAGAAAAGATTACTCTTCTACTCTACGGTATTTCCTATAGGGTCAGAACAGTGAGCTTACTCAGAACAAAAGAACTGTGCTTCCTACACACACGGCCATATCTAGTTCAATTCTGCTGAGGAAAGTGACAAGAACAGTAGATCCTCTTCAGTCCAATACACTGTACATGCTGGGAACAGATGCCAGTGCTATTTGCCCTGTGTATGACAATGGGAGCGCAATAGTCACTCTTCTTACCAGAAAACAACTCTTGCACGTAGGACCAGAAACTGCATGTGATTCAACACCATTTAGGACTGGGAAACAAATGCTAGCTCGCCTTATAAGGAACACACTCTGCTTTTGAGAAAAGA